>NW_007259117.1:13722-14367 GCF_000164805.1 Carlito syrichta | reverse complement strand
ACCAATTCCTCTGAAAACTGGAACTAGACAAGGATGCCCACTCTCACCCCTCCTGTTCAATATAGTATTGAAAGTCCTGGCTAGAGCAATCAGAGAAGAGAAGGTGATCAGGGGTATCCAAATAGGAAAAGAGGAAGTCAAGTTATCTCAATTTGCAGATGACATGATTGTATACCTTGAAAACTGAAGAGAATCTGTCAAAAACCTCCTTGCACTGATAAAGGACTTTGGCAAAGTATCAGGGTATAAAATAATTGTGCAAAAGACAATTGCATTTCTTTACACCAATAATAATCAAACAGAAACCCAAATAAAAGCACAATCCAATTCACAATGGCACAATCCAATTCACAATGGCCACACAAAAAAAGAAATACCTTGGCATCTTCCTAACTAGAGACATGAAAAATCTTTATAATGAAAACTACAAAAACACTGCTCAAAGAAATCAAAGATGACACAAACAAATGAAAAAATATCCCATGCTCATGGATTGGAAGAATCAACATTGTTAAGATGTCCATTTTACCCAAGGCAGCAATCTACAGATTTAATGCAATACCCATCAAATTACCAGCAACATTGTTCTCAGATCTAGAAAAAAAAATACAGGAATTCATATGGAAACACAAATGACCAAGAATA
>NW_007259117.1:1680-13702 GCF_000164805.1 Carlito syrichta | reverse complement strand
CCCAAGGCAGCAATCTACAGATTTAATGCAATACCCATCAAATTACCAGCAACATTGTTCTCAGATCTAGAAAAAAAAATACAGGAATTCATATGGAAACACAAATGACCAAGAATAGCCAGAATAATCCTCAGCAAAAAAAGAAAAAAAAAAAAAAGCAGGAGGTATCACACTACCAGACTGTAAACTCTACTATAAGGCTACAATAATCAAAACAGCCTGGTACTGGTACAAGAACAGGCATATAGACCAATGGAATAGAATTGAGATTCCAGAAGCAAAACCTAATTTCTCAACCAACTCATTTTGACAAAGCCTCCACCTCCCACCACTGGGGTGAGGAGAGCCTATTCAGTAAATAGTGCTGGGAAAACTGGCTGCCCACATACAGAAGGTTCAAACAGGACTCCTATCTATCCTCATACACAAAAATTAACTCTAAATGGATGAGAGACCTAAATGTAAAACCTCAAACCATAAGAACTTTAAAAAATGCAGCACACACCCTTATGGAAGTTGGAACTGGCATCCAATTCCTGAGAAAAACGCAAAATGCACAGGCCATAAGAGATAAGATAGACAAGTGGGACCTCATTAAACTGACAAGCTTCTTCAAAGCCAGGGAAACCATTAAGAGAGCAGGGAGACAGCTCACAGACTGTGAAAAAATATTTGCCAACTCCATGTCTGACAAAGGCCTAACATCAAGGATCTACAAGTAACTCAAACGTGCTGAAAAGGAAATACAAACAACCCCATTATAAAGTGGGCAAAAGATATGAACAGACACTTCTCAAAAGAAGACATACAAGCAGCCAACAGATACACGAAGAAATGTTCAACCTCACTAGTCATCAAGGAGATACAAATTAAAACTACACTGTGATACCACCTAACTCCAGTCAGAATGGCCATTATCAATAACTCAAAAATGCTGGAGAGGATGTGGTAAAAAGGGAACACTTTTACATTGTTGGTGGGAGTGTAAACTTGTACAGCCTCTGTGTAAATCAGTGTGGCAATACCTAAAAGCTCTAAAAATTGACCTTCCATATGATCCTGCAATCCCCCTACTGGGAATATACCCTGAAGAACACAAATCACTCTATAAAAAAGATACCTGCACACGTATGTTTATCGCAGCATTGTTCACAATAGCAAGAACCTGGAAACAACCATGCTGCCCATCAAAAGAGGACTGGATTAAAAAAATGTGGTACATATACACGATGGAATACTACGCAGCCATAAAAAAGAACAAAATCATGAATTTTCTGCAACCTGGATGGAACTAGAGTCTATAATACTGAGTGACCTCTCACAAAAACAAAAATCCAAATATCACATGTTCTCACTCATATAATGGACCTTGAACATCCAATGCAATACTATAAGAAAATGACTGATGGTACTGGGAAACTATGGGAGGGAGGGGGATGGGATTAACAGTAGCAAATATCTGTCGGGGGATGGGAAAACACTTCTTATCTACAGGGTGCCTGAATGAAACGTCATTTTACACCTAACCCTTAACTGTACCCCACAAAACCATAATAAAAAATACTGATTAATGAAAAAAAAAGAAATAAACACCTGTTCATATGCCCAGGGACAGATTAAAATATGATAACAAAATATGATAATAAATATGTGCAAATCTGACAGTGATCTTTCCAAGAAAATATGGTCCTTCCGCTTCTCTTTCTATATGATCCCTATTTATTTTGTACAATGACATATTCTAATAAATGAATCTGATGTATTTGTAAAACAGTTTTGGAGTCTCTAGGAGGGGAAACACGTGTCCTTGTTCTTGTAATATCACAATAGTAGCCCCTGTTCAGAACCAGGTAAGGTTGAGTGATAAGATCCAACACTTCGCCATTCTCCCACGTTCAGGTAATGTGGACTCATATTTTATTTTCATTTTATGTTTTATCTTCCAACTGAAGAATCCTTATACACACCTTTTAGATCAGAGGTTTGAAATACTGAGTGTATTCAAGACACCTATAAAACTATATAGGTTCCTAGACCTATATTCGAGAGCTCTGATTTAATGCTCTGTGATGATACCCATAGTATTATTATTGTATTGTATTGTATTATTGTATTGTTATTATTATGAATATTCCTAGTAATTCTAAAAGGCAGTTAGAGTTGAGAGTCACTCTTGATCATGGCTGTTGAGAGCTGAAAAGCCTCTATATAATTTTGCATGTGGTAGGAGAGAGAGAAAATAGCCTGGGGAGATATGCTTGAGACCATTACACATTTTATGGACATTTATGTGAGCCATATGATCTTTTGAGCTCTATTTCCATATATAAATTATGCAATATAGACATGTTTGTGTATATAGATACATTAAAATACACACGGTTGGGTGCTATACCCCATATTTACATAGAAATAAGCATTCGATTTGAATTTGGTTTAACAGAATGTGTTCAAAACAAAGTATTTCAAACCTTAAAATTACTCTCTCAGGTATGCAAACACCTCGAATGTGAAGTATTTATAGAAGACCACTAGACGGCATTAATAATCTGGGAATGTAAATGGTATATGCAGAGGGTGCTGGAAAAAAAGTATACACATTTTAAGAAAGAAAAAAACTGCATTAAAATTGTAACACTCTAAATATAAAGTGACAACAAAAGATGAATACAAGTCACGTTTGACTTCTGCAATGAAAAGAAGTGCTCAAAGTGATTACCATCAGTGTCCAGACAATTTTAATGAGGTGATTTAAAAGTAATACATGAATCACATCTCTTAAAGTGTGTATACATTTTGTTGGCACCGCTGGTGTAAGTACATGTTGAAATCATTTATTGACACCCAACTTTTTCAAAGAAATAAATGCTATGATTTATTGTGACAGTAACATAAATGTCTTTTGATGTCATATAAATAACTTCTGCATTCCCATCGTAATGTGAGGGGCTATCTTTTTTTAAGAAAGTGTATTTTTCTCTAGAGTTGACATTTAAGCTTTCGAATTTGCACAGTTCAGTTAAAGGGATAGATCAAAATGTTTCCAATTTCTAATTTTATAATATGTCTAATGCTTACTTTACTTTCTATAAAAATATCACAGTTTTATAAAAACAGAAAGTAAAATATATTATTCTTATGACTGTGAATGACCCTTGGCAGATTTAATTCTCCATTTCTTTCTGAATTTTATAAAACTCAAAACTAGAATGTGCTTAAACTTGACAAATATTAAATTAAATTTTTTAGTAGTGTTCAGAATTTGAGGAGATACCCATTTTACTTGGTTTGGACTTCAAATAATCATTTCCCAAAACTTAACTTTGTCATGAAAGCACATTCTACAAATACAAACACAGCATTATCTAAGGGATTTAACTAATAAACATTATAAGGACCTTTTATTTTAAGGCAGAATGTGCTGATACTTCATGAATAAACAAGGAATGTTCCCTATGCTGAAGAAGCATGTGATCTAGTGAATTAAAAAGTATTATTACAGTGCAGATGAAGAGATTTCTTATTATTCCCACCTGCTTCCTCTGCTAGTGCCAACTTGCTATGTCTCAGGATTTAAAACATCTTCCCCTGTGGTAAAAGTCAGAGCATCCCCCTTTTGAAGAATAAAATTTCCAAGACACACAATGTATTTGTACAGCAAACATGAGTTCTGTCAACCAATATTAGTACTTAAGGGATATTTGACTTTTGTAAAAGATGGCTATGAATGAAGTAGATAAGCCTTATTTCCTAGCCCTCCTGCCTTCCCAGTGGCCCAGCATGCTGATAGCTGCTTCCCTGTTGAAGACTTCAGATATCTCTCTGAAATATCAAAGCCCTGCATAACATACGAGGGGGCCCTCCAAAACAAAAGAAAAAAAAAAAACAGAATTTGTTTTTTGGAGGGTAGGCCCCTTGTAGTCCAGGCTTCATCTGCTAGGTAAATGCTCTAGGAACCCAGCAGCATCTGTGTACCAATGAGCCTGGTTGTGAGAGGCTGCATTTGGCTTCAGTGAATTTGAGGGGGAGATTTTTTTCAACCGTTTGTCCATTTCATGATGAGTGATTTACAAGTACACCTGCTCACACCGCACTGAGTGTTCAGCACTTTTTGACTCAAATGGCATGACCCCTATGCCCCACCTTCCCTATTCACCCAATCTTGTCCCAAGTGACTTTTTTTGGGGGGGTCTGTTTCCTCGGATAAAAAAAGTCCTCAAAAGGAAATGTTTGCCGATGTGGAAGAGGTGAAACAAAAAACAGCAGAAGCACTAAAAGGCGTCAAAATGGACAAGTTCAAAAACTGTGTTGAGCAGTTGAAAAGGTATCTTGATAGGTGTATTGCATCAGATGGAGAGTACTTTGAAGACGATTGAAGTTTAAACATGTGAGAATAAATGCACATTTTTAAATAAACAAATTCCAGATGGAGGGGTGCCCTTCATACACATCCTTTATTGTGGCATGTATCTCCACTTCACACTTTTCCATTTATCATCATCTGCAAACTTGCATGCATTTCAGTTTATGGGGACCTAGACTGAATTCACTCTGAGACTGGGAGTTAAAATAGTTTAAAGCCTTTAGAGATGAGGTTGAAGGTAGGTAGTATCATTGTTTAAATGGTATTTTTCTTGCCATGGATCTTCTATAACTACTTAGAATTCATCACTTGAGTATTGGTTACACTGCTGTCTAGACTCTTAACTTGGGCTCAGGATTCCTGATGCCTGGTGTCACCTACCACCAACATTCCTGAAGCACATATATGAAAATTTGTCGAGATGCCCTTCCCCTTATTCCTGAGGCTTCTGATCTCGGTTCTGACTCACTAACCTGTTTTGCCCTCTGTTCATTGGGTCCTTATGGTTTCTGATACTTGCCAAACTTTTTTGACAAGAGTCACTCACTTGGACGCAGACACTTCCCAGACCACACCCATACCTGGCCTCTAACTTGATTATCCAATCGTGTTGAACTATTGTGACTTACAGTGTCTGCAGGCCATCCATACCTAACTGGTTACTACTTGTCTCCCAATGTGGCATCTTCACCTGGCTCAGGCCAGGCTTTGCTGTGCCACGAATGCCATGGGGTCATCCTGTCTGTTTTCATCCTGTATCTTCCCTTTTCACTTCATCCTCTATTGAAAAGATAGTGCTGATGACAATGTCTAGTTCCACCTTAGAAACCTTTTGTTTCACTAGGATGTTTACAACACGGAATTTTTCTTTTCATCTGTCACCTGAAAAGCTCCCCTCTCCATATACTGGTTATTTATTTGTTAGCCAGTTTTGAAGCAGATCTTTCCTTTATTGTTTCTGGAGCTGACCATCTGACCTTAGGGCGAATCAAGGGTGTAAGTGATAAACTTAACAGGAGTCAGTTATGATCCGTGTCTGAACCAAGTCCGCTTAAATTAAATTAAATGTTTTTTGAGTTGGAGTGTCACTCTGTCGACCAGGCTGGAGCACAGTGGCACACTCATGGCCACCCCAATGTTGACATGCTGGGCTCAAACCATCCTTCAACCTCAGCCTTCAAAGTCACTGGAACTACAGGCGTGCACTACCACGGCCAGCTAATTTTTATTTATTTTAATTTTTATTGTAGGGATGAAATCTTGCCAAGTTGCCCAGGCTGGTCTGAAACCTGCGGGCTCAGCCAATTCATTCACCAAGTCTCCCAAAGTGCTGGGATTACAGGCTGAGCCACTGAGCCCTGCCTAATTTTTTTTAAATGAGATTTGTTCTAAAGAAGTTGATCATTGTGCTGATACAATCAGTGAATGTACCAAGAATCAATTACATGTAAATTTGTAGTGGAAAAAACTGACTAGATAAGAAACAAAAAAACAAATGCATTCTAGTTTCTATTGTAGTTCAGGGTAGATATATGTGATCACACAAGGTGCTCTGAAGAGACAAATATATACACAGAAAAATTAGTTGACAAAGAAATAGAACTTTCTTCTTCTTCTCTTCTCCTTCTCCTTCTCCTTCTCCTTCTCCTTCTTCTTCTTCTAGCAAGTTGGAGAAATAGGAACACTCTTGGCAGCGAGAGGGGACCCGAAAGTGAGTTGCCGCAGAAGTAGATCTTCTAACCCAGCACACGAATTGAAGCAGACTTCTGTGATTGGTGAACCAGAAATGAGCCTTGAGAGAACCCAAAGAAAATGCAATTTAGTCAACAATGCCCCCAGCATTCCTGAGGAATACTTTGGTTTGGGGTTAAAGAAGTCAGAGTAAAATAACAGGAGAAAATGGACTTTGGAGACCCCTGAGAAATGTACAACTAGTCTGAAATGGATGGAGGGTTTTTATAACTCTGAGAGCATCCAAATAAAATGTATCTTCAGGCCACAAAAACAGAACATTCCGCTGTATGTCAGCTGCACCTCTATGTAGTTACAATGTGTCCCTCTCACCCATCTCTAGATTTACTGCACCATAGTAAGAAAGTCTCTTCGCGTTCACAATGATGACTTCTTATGGTGTTTTACTGGCTCATTACTGGCAAAGAGGATTAGAAAGGAGCATTATTGTGGGTTTATTAATCATGCAGCCATATATTCTCTTTTCCCGTGGGAAAGTATGGGTCATATGGCAAGCAGGCATTTAAGGAAATATCACAGGTGAATGTCTCTCTGCCTTCATATCCTAACCTGTAACATGGAGACACTAGTGTCTAATTTATACAACATGATGTGTGTAATCCCTGCAGAGGGTTTAGCCTGATGTTTGTTGCATAGGAAGCACTCAATACTTGAAATAATGAGTTCATATTAGCAAGGACATTCTCTAGGACAGAGGAAGATTTGGATTCTGGTTACTGGGGTTGTTGGTTACCTCCTAATTACAACAGGAGAAGAAAGTGATTTAGAGCTAACGGTCAGAGTTCTAATCCCCGCACTACTATGACCACACCACACTGAATGTACCTGATCTTGTCTAATCCCACCACCATCACTTGGTAGCTTGGGAGCCTGAAGAATATTTTGAATTAAAAAAAAAAAATAACAGAGAATTTGTTGACTCCAAATTTTGAAAGCAAGCTTAACAACAACCAACCATTTTTTTTTTTTTACAAATTGCCCAGTGGTACAACTTATGATATCAATATCCTTCACAAGCATATATGCTTCTGCAGGTCACAACCTATACATATTATTTTTGAGTTGGAGTCTCACTCCACTGCCCATACTGGAGTGCAGTGGCACACTCATGGCCACCCCAGTGTCAACTTGCTGGGCTTGGGCAATCCTTCAACCTCAGCCTTCCAAGTAGCTGAAACTACAGGTGTAAGCTACCACGCCCAGCTAATTTTTTTTTATTTATTGTAGAGACGAGGTCTCACCAGGTTTCCCAGGCTGGTCTTGAACTCACGGGTTCAGACAATCCATTCGCTTTCACAATGATGACTTCACAATGACAGCCTCCCAAGTGCTGGGATTACAGGCTGCGCCACGAGCCCGGTCTTAATGTATATTTTTTTAAAATGCATTCTTTGACTAAAATCTATTATTTTCTTCTACACTGGTTTAATTTTTGCCCATCGTCTAGGTCTACAAGATCTTTTGTGACTTATATAACAGATGCAATCAATTTGTATGCCTTTTAATTAGAATTACTTGTATGTGGTCTATTTACCCAGGAACTTCAAACTTTATCTCTTCTACAGGATAGTTAATATATAAAGTACATGAAGAGATTCATAATCACCATCAAAAACTTATTATTGATAATGCTTGGCAGTAATATGGCAAAGTTATAAACACATCTCTATGCTTCTTTAACTATCTTGTTTTGTGCAGCTGTCTCCAAAAACAGATTCTCCAAATTCAGCAAGGACAATTACATTGCTAATTACATTTAGAAAACAGTTTGGAAACTAATGAAAAATAAATCTAGTAAGAGGAAACTATCAGTCTAAAATTATCTATGAGATCTTTACTGCAACCATATAGGGTACATTTTCTATTTAATTGCATAAGGTTTGTAAAACAGTGCTTTAAATAATATGTAAGTGCATGCAAAAGTAACTGGTAGGAAAAACGTGCAGACTGCATTTCTTATCTATGTGAAAAGTATTTTTATGTTCTTGAATATTTTAGAGAAATTATTGCTTATTATCACATAAGATTTGTTATAGTATTGGGTGGGAAAACTGATTTAAGAAGTCAGTTTGAAATGCATTGTATCACACTTTGACAGTAGATGGTAGTAGAGTCATGCTCTAACAACATGCTAAGGCCGAGCTGAAATACACATTTTTTTATTGAAGACAATAGAAGGACTACAATCCAAGAATTATTCTTGAAAGTCATTATTAATTTGAAATGACATCAAGGTTTCATTCTTTTGACACACTCTGGTTTACAGGGACAAAATTTTCCTCACACCTTTGCTGCTAAACCGCTCCCTTAGGGTTGCCTAAAATTCTTTGATGTGTAATGATTTTCTTTTACCTGATTGTAGTGCTTCTGTTAGTTCATCAGAGTCAAGTCTTACACAAAAGATGCTAAGGAAAATCTATTTTCTTGTGATAAGAATGATAATACTCTTTATTTATCTTTGATATTCACTGTCCCTCTTCAATAGCATTACATGTGACATGGCAGGGATCGTGAGTCAAAGCAATTTTCTTGGGGAAGATTGTCTATGTCTACATTTTCTTACAAATGGTTGGAAGTACCTCCTACCAGCTCTTTTGTCAATTCCAAATCCATTTACTCCTACTTTTATCCTAAAACAAGCAAAACAATAGTAGCAACAACAACAAAAATTGAGTTCACTTCTTTTCCCTGCAATGACTGGGCTATTTCTATTGTCCAGCTTAATACCGAGTCAGTCATTACTCACTAATGGATTAGTGGCTTCAAAAGGTGGATATAATTGACAGGCACAAATGGGATTCTAAGCATTTCTCTGAAACTTCTCACTAATGTTCCTTTTACGGGAGCCAATTTCTCTTTGCAATTTTTGGTTTTGATCCAATCAAAAAGGGAGGATTTGCCATCCTAGGATTTGCATTCTGTTTCAATCTTGAGGATCTAGTCTACTTTCCTAGGATTTTCATAGTTGATTGATAGTGTGAAATAATGCGTCAATAAAATAATTATTTGGAAACAACCCCAGGGTGATTATCTCATTGTTTTATTTGCTGTTGTGCTTCCCTCTCATTCAGAAAATTGAGGGATGGTTATGATATTTGGTTCTGTGTATATGTATGTGATTTTCTTCAACATAGTTGAGGTTTCTTTCATCTGCTACAAACACATTTCTTTTTTTTTAAACCTTCATTAAGCATTTGTTATGTGTCAGCACAATGTTAAGTGTTATACATATTTCATTTACCCCTGACAGGTTCATAATCCTTTATTCACAGTTCTAAAATACAAAGCTTTAAAAACCTGAGGTTGGTTCGTATGATTTTTTTCATAATTAACTTGACAGCAAAAGCAGACCTGAAGTGACATGAGGCTATTTGTCAACTTTTTTTTTTATTTTTTATTAAATCAATTTTTTTTTTTTGAGTTGGAGTCTCACTCTGTCGCCCAGACTGGAGTGCAGTGGCCGCTCCCGATCACCGCAGCCTCGACCTGCTGGGCTCCGGCGATCCTTCCCCCTCAGCCTTCCAAGTAGCCGGAATTACAGGCATGCGCTACCACACCCGGCTGATTTTTTGATTTATTGTAGAGATGAGGTCTCACTGCCCAGGTGGGTCTCGAACCCGCGGGCTCAGGCAATCCACTCACTTCAGCCTCCCAAAGGCGCGGGATTACAGGCTGAGCTACCGAGCCCGGCAAATCAATATTTTTTATTATGATTTTGTGGGGTACATTTAAGGGTTAGGTGTACAGTTACGTTTCATTCAGGCACCCTGTTGATGAGAGGTGTTTCCCCTTCCCCAGACAGATATTTGCTACTGTTAATCCCATCCCCCTTCCCCCATAGTTTCCCAGTACCGTCAGTCATTTTCTTATAGTATTACATTGGATGTTCAAGGTCCATTATATGAGTGAGAACATGTGATACTCGGATCTTTGTTTCTGTGAGAGGTCACTCAGTATTATAGACTCAAGTTCTATCCAGGTTACTGCGAAATTCATGATTTTGTTCTTTTTTATGGTTGCATAGTATTCCATCGTGTATATGTACCACATTTTTTAATCCGGTTCTCTTTTGATGGGCAGCATGGTTGCTTCCAGGTTCTTGCCATTGTGAACAATGCTGCGATAAACATACGTGTGCAGATATCTTTTTTATAGAGTGATTTGAGTTCTTCAGGGTATATTCCCAGTAGGGGGATAGCGAGGTCATATGGGAGGTTGATATTTAGAACTTTTAGGAATCGCCACACTGCTTTCCACAAAGGTTGCACTAGTTTACACTCCCACCAACAGTGTAGAAGAGTTCCCTTTTCACTACACCCTCTCCAGCAGCTGTTATTTTTTGAGTTGTTGATAATTGCCATTCTGACTGGAGTTAGGTGGTATCTCAGTGTGGTTTTGATTTGCATCTCCCTGATGATTAGTGAGGTTGAACATTTCTTCATGTGTTTGTTGGCTGCTCGGATCTCCTCTTTTTGTGAACTGTCTGTTCATATCTTTGGCCCATTTGATAATGGGGTTGTTTGTTTTTTTCTTTTCAGCACGTTTTAGTTCCTTGTAGATCCAGGATGTTAAGCCTTTGTCAGACCTGGTGTTGGCAAATAGTTTTTCCCAATCTGTAGGCTGTCTCCCTGCTCTCTTGATGGTTTCTTTGGCATTGCAGAACCTTGTCAGTTTAATAAGGTCCCACTTGTCTACCTTCTCTCCTATGACCTGTGGGTTTTAGGCTTTGTTCAGGAACTGGATGCCAGTTCTGATTTCCATGAGCGTATTTCCTTCATTTCCTAAGGTTCTTATGTTTTGAGGCTTTACATTTAGGTCTCTGATCCATTTGGAGTTAACCTTTGTGCATGGGGATAGATAGGGGTCCTTTTTCAATCTTCTGCATGTGGTCAGCCAGTTTTCCCAGCACCATTTACTGAATAGGTTCTCCTCTCCCCAGTGGTAGGTGGTGGAGGCCTTGTCGAAGATGAGTTGGTTGAGAAATTGAGGTTTTGCTTCTAGAATCTCAATTCTATTCCACTGATCTATATGCCTGTTCCTATACCAATACCAAGCTGTTTTGATGATTGTAGCTTTATAGTAAAGTTTGAAGTCTGGTAATGTGATACCACCTGCTTTGTTTTTTTTGCTGAGGATTGTTCTGGCTATTCTTGGACGTTTGTGTTTCCATATGAATTCCTGTGTTGTCTTTTCTAGGTCTAAGAATAATGTTGCTGGTAATTTGATGGATACTGCATTGAATTTGTAGATTGCCTTAGGTAAGATGGACATCTTCACAGTGCTGATTCTTCCAATCCATGAGTATGGGATATTTTTCCACTTGTTTGTGTCATCTTTGATGTCTTTGAGCAGTGTTTTGTAGTTTTCATTGTAAAGGTCTTTCACGTCTCTGGTTAGAAAGATGCCAAGGAATTTCATTTTTTTGTGGGGCTATTGTGAATGAAATTGTGTTTTTTATTTGGGTTTCTTTTTGTTTATTATTGGTGTAGAGAAATGCGATTGTCTTTTGTACATTTATTTTGTATCCTAAGACTTTGCCAAAGGCCTTTATCAGTGTAAGGAGGTTTTTGACAGATTCTCTTGAGTTTTCAAGGTACACAATCATATCATCTGCAAAGAGAGGTAGCTTGACTTCCTCTTTTCCTATTTGGATACCACTGATTGCCTCCTCTTCTCTGATTGCTTTAGCCAGGACTTCCAATACTATGTTGAAAAGGAGGGATGAGAGTGGGCATCCTTGTCTTGTTCCAGTTTTCAGGGGAAATGGTTCCAATTTTTGTCCATTTAGGAGTATGCTGGCTGTGGGTTTCTCATAATGGCTTTTACTATTTTGAGGTATGTTCCCCGTATGCCTAGATGTTCAAAGGTTTTTATCAAGAAAGGGTGCTGGATTTTATCAAAAGCTTT
>NW_007259117.1:0-928 GCF_000164805.1 Carlito syrichta | reverse complement strand
CAGTTTTTGTGGTCTTGCTTTTCCAGCTTCTTTAGGTGGCTTGTTAGGTTGTTAATTTGTGTTCCTTCCATTTTCTTCATGTGTGTTTGTAGCTATATAAATTCCCCTCTTACTACAGCTTTCAAGGTGTCCCAGAGGTTTTGGTAAGATGTTTCTTCATTTTCATTTGTTTCCAGGTATCTTTTGATCACTGTTTTGATTTCATCATTGACCCAGGAGTTGTTTAGTGTCCATGTCTTTTTTGGTTTTGGGGGGACTTTGTTGGTGTCAATGTTTATTTTTATTCCACTGTGGTCCAAGAAGGTGCATGGTAGAATTTCAGTCCTTTTAAATTTGCTTATGCTTGATTTATGGCCAATTACGTGGTCAGTCTTAGAATACGTTCCATGTGGTGATGAGTAGAATGTATATTCTATGGTCTTTGGATGGAGTGTTCTGTAGGTATCAAATAAGTACATTTGGTCCAAAGTCTCATTGAGGTTCCGGATCTCCTTGCTGATTTTTTGTCCTGATGATCTGTCTAGGGTTGTGAGTGGGGTATTGAAGTCCCCAGTTATGATGATGTTAGAGTCAATATCTTTCTTTAGTTTTCCTTGAAGTTGCTTTATGAAAGTTGGCGCACCTATGTTGGGTGCATATATGTTTAGGATAGATATTTCTTATTGATGGATTGAGCCTTTTATCATTATGTAGTGGCCTTCTGTATTTTTTTTGATTTTTAATAACTTGAAGGGTATTTTTTCTGAAATTAAGATTGCTACTCTTCCTTCCTTTGGTATTCCATTCGCCTGAAAGTTTGTTTCTCATCCTCTTACTTTGAGTCTGTGGGTGTCCTTTCTAGTGGGGTGAGTCTCTTGAAGGCAATAGATTGTTGCCTGATGATATTTTATCCATTTTGTCATTCTATGTCTTTTCAGTGGTGCATTTA
>NW_007259116.1:1756-3061 GCF_000164805.1 Carlito syrichta | reverse complement strand
GAGAATGCAATCAGGGGTATCCAAATAGGAAAAGAGGAAGTCAAGTTATCCCTCTTTGCAGATGACATGATTGTGTGCCTTGAAAACCCAAGAGAATCCGTCAAAAACCTCCAAAAGCCTCCTGATAAAGGACTGTGGCAAATCTCAGGATATAAATAAATGTGCAAATGAAAATCGCATTTATTTACACCAATAATAAACAGAAACCCAAATTAAAACTACAATTCCATTCACAATAGCCACAAAAAAAAAGAAAAGAAAAGAAATACCTTGGCATCTTTCTAACCAGAAACGTGAAAGTCCTTTACAATGAAAACTACAAAACACTACTCAAAAACATCAAATATAACACAAAGAGTGGAAAAATATCCCATGCTCATGGATTGGAAGAATCAACATTGTGAAGATGTCCATCCTACCTAAGGCAATCTACATATTTAATGCTATACCCATCAAATTACCAACAACATTCTTCTCAGACCTATAAATAACAATACCAGAATTCATATGGAAACACAAATGACCAAGGATAGCCAGAACAATCCTCAGCAAAACAAAACAACAACAACAACAACAACAACAACAAAAGCAGGTGATATCACATTACCAGACTTCAAACTTTTCTATAAAGCTACTAATCAAACCAGCTTGGTATTGGTACAGTAACAGGCATATAGACCAATGGAATAGAATTGAGATTCCAGAAGCAAAACATCAATATCTCAACCAACTCATCTTCAACAAAGCCTCCACCACCTATCACTGCCGAGAGGAGAACCTATTCAGTAAATGGTGCTGGGAAAACTGGCTGACCATATACAGAAGATTGAAACAGGACCCCCATCTATCCCCATACACAAAAATTAACTCTAAATGGATCAAAGACCTAAATGTAAAACCTCAAACCATAATAACCTTAGAAAATGAAGGACATACCCTCATGGAAATTGGAACTTGCATTCAATTCGTGAACAAAATCCGAAACCCACAGGCCATAAGAGATAAGATAGACAAGTGGGACCTCATTAAACTGACAAGCTTCTGCAAAGCCAAAGAAACCATCAAGAGAGCTGGGAGACAGTCTACAGACTGGGAAAAAGTATTTGCCAACTCCAGGTCTGACAAAGGCTTAACATCGTGGATCTACAAGGAATGCAAACATGCTGAAAAGAAAAAAAAAACCTCATTATAAAACGGGCAAAAGGTATGAAGAGACATACCTCAAAGGAAGACATCTGAGCAGCCAACAGACACATGAAGAAATGTTCAACCTCACTAATCATCAGGGAGATGCAAATCAAAACC
>NW_007259116.1:0-784 GCF_000164805.1 Carlito syrichta | reverse complement strand
AAACACGGTTTGTATATTAAAGTTTGGAATGTTATAACTATTTTATGAGAGTTTACAAAAGAAGCACTTATAGCAGAAAGACAGTGAAAACGTAGCTTTCTCTTCCTGTTCGAGTGATTGTTGTCACCTGATAATCTGTGTATTCATCAGACAGTGGGAAATTCGCCTTCACACCTTTTTTAATGCTAACGTCTAAAAGCTTCACTTTTATGTATGTAGCTATACTCTGGGTAAGAGTTTTTCAAGGCAGATATCAGCGATTTTTTAAAGTATAACAAGGGGAAATGAATTAACCAGTCTTATTCATCAATTTCTGCTAAGTGGCACATGGATCCACACATTCGTGGAGTTTGTAGTGTAACCTATTGAGTCTAAACAAACACTATTTTTCATTTATTCCTTCATTTATTTATTAATGTACTTGGAAGGAAGTACATTTTCACAAAGCAAGATTGCCAAATTTCCTTTGATGCAAGCTGAAAGAAAACCTAAAATGTCCAGTGATATTAAAAAGGAAACACAAACGTGCATGATAGAAGACTCTTGCTAAAATATATCAAAGAATGTGGTGTGGTCATATGTGTCAATTCAGGGAAAAAGGCGTGATGACACTTCAGCAAAGTCAAAAACGTACAATTGAGTTCCCTTGCCAGAAAAGTGTTTCATTGGCAATAGAGATCACTAGATTTAATGGGAAACACCTGCATCCTACTGACTTCTGAGCTTATTTGGTGGCTGTTTTCTCATTGACTCAGGAGTCTTGTATCTAAGTCCAATCTGAAAT
>NW_007259115.1:4008-5383 GCF_000164805.1 Carlito syrichta | reverse complement strand
AGTGGTGTGAAGGGTGGAGGTGGTGGCTCAAACCTGTCACCTCAGCACTTTCAGAGGCCAAGGCAAGAGGTTGGCCTGAGTCCCCGGGTATGAGACCAGCCAAGGGACCATGGCAAGACCTCATCTCTAACAGAAACCAGCAAAATGAGCTGAGCCTGGTGGTGCACGCCTATATTGCCAGCCACTCGGGAGGCCCTGGCAGGAGGATTGCCGGATCCCAGCCAGTGGAGGCCATGATGGCCGAGAACGAGTTCCTGCACTCTGGCCTTGATGACACAACCTGTCTCCGACTCAGTATTATATTAGCAATCAACACCATGACAACCACAGGCTGTGCTCAGGGGCTCATCCTCTCAACCCAGCCCTTCAGATGCAGAGGCAAGTGGATGACCTGAGCCTACAGGTTCGGGAGCAACCTGGGATACTGGGCAAGACCTCAGATCGGCCATCAAAAATAAATCTAAAGATTAGCAGCACATGGCGTTGCAAGTTGTGGTTCCAGTCACTCGGGGGCCAAGGTGGGAGGATTGCCTGAGCCCAGCAGGTAGAGTCCGTTTTATCTGTGAGCATGACCCTGTGCTCTGGCCTGGGCAACAGAGAGGGATTCTAACTCGAAATAATCATAATCACCACCACCACTACCAGCAGAAGCCCTACTATCTAGCCCGAGGTGTCACCCTCAGGGATAGGAGAGAAAAAGGCACTTTCCAGCCTGTTGGTTCTGGGAGGTTTCAAAAGTGGCCACCAGACATGTCGGTCCCACACCTTTGGCCACATGCTCCCACTGGCCTGCTTCCACCCTCCACACTCGAGCCCCACAGCAGAGAAACGTGCGAGCTCATGGAACAGACAGCCCCGAGTTAGGGCACCCGTGGTGCACAGAGCAATCAAAGCGGTTGGGCAACACCACGGCCAGCCCAGGTTCCTGTAGCCCATTCTGCCACCTTCGGATGGGGGGAGGTACCCATCCTCTCCCTATCACACCATCATCCCCCCTCCAAGCAGACCTTTCCCTGGGGAGCTGTGGACGCCCATCATAATGTACATGGGAGGCCTCATTTTGGGGGCTAGAGTCTCCGTCTGATGAGCTGGGGCAAGGAGGCACGATCGTGGTTCCCAGGGCCTGGACCTGCAGGGCTCAGGCAGACCTCACTCTTCAACCTTCAAGCAGCTGCAACTCCAGGGGCCACCACGTCTGACTAGACTTAGTGGACTTCTTTCTGAGACAAGATCTGGCCACATCACCAAGGCTGATCTCCAAACCCTGAGCTCAGGCAGCCTCCCACTTTGGTCTCCCAGGGCACGGGGCCGACAGCCATGGGCCACAGTCCCCAGTCATGTTCTTTCACATTTCTGTCAGTGGGGGCAATGCAAT
>NW_007259115.1:1867-3005 GCF_000164805.1 Carlito syrichta | reverse complement strand
TGATTCCAAAAACATCAGAATCGTACACATATCTCAATTGCGTGTGGTGTGTCCACAGTGTGACTGGCTTTTGAGCTAGGAAAAATGGGATGAGGGAAGAAATTTCCCCAGGTGAGTGATGTGTCCCTGGCCTTTCTTGGCGGAAGGTCCTCATTGCCGAGTTGAGGGTCAGCCTGCCTGGTTCACGTTTCTCACCTCAGAGAGGAGAGCTGGCAGCAATCCAGCCAGGTAGCCTTGGGAACTACTGCACCAAAGCATGGGCAGCCATTTAGGGGAAGTTGGACTGGAGAATGCCAAGCTTGGGGGATCCTCACATGTGGAGAGTGGGGGGCGGAAAGACTGAGGGCAGAAGTTTTGGAGGAGAATGGATTTTTCTTTCTTTCTTTCTTTCTTTCTTTCTTTCTTTCTTTCTTTCTTTCTTTCTTTCTTTCTTTCTTTCTTTCTTTCCTTGTTTCTTTCCTTGTTTCTTTCTTTTCTTTCCTCACTATGTTGTCCAGGCTGCTCTTAAACTGTCAAACTCGGGCCATCCTCTTGGCCTAGGCCTCCAAAACTGCTGTGATCACAGGCTTTCCATTTGGTCCACATCCTGGTCTTCCTGCCTGGTCTTAAACTCTGGGATGGAGGCGATTCTCCTGACAAGGCCTGCCCTCACCCAAGATTTTCTGGGTTTTGCTTTGGGTTGAGATGGGGTCTTGCAATGCTGTCCACCCTGGTCTCGAGTTCCTGGGCTCTGGCCTATCTGAGTATTGAGGAGACAGGCGTGAGTCGCCTGGTCATCCCTGCCCACCCAAAGGTTTGAGAGTTATGCCCTCCCTTTCCCCAAGGTGGCCCCTGAGAGGAGGGTTAGGGTCGACAATTGGGAGTGAGGTGGGCGGAGGTGACCCTGTGCCAGAAGCTTCCTCCTGGGAGGGCTTGGTGGGCGACTCTGGCCACACTCTCTGGGGTCCCAGGTCTTCAGAAGGGAGCAGACCTTGTGATGGGGCCCCAAGACGAGTGTGGAGGCTGGGCACAGGGACTCACACCTGTCATCCTGGTACTCTGGGAGGCTGAAGTGAGAGGGTGACCTGAGTCCCCAGGTTCGAGACCAACCTGGGCACCTTGGCGAGACCACCTCACCAAGAAGCCAAAAAAATGAGCC
>NW_007259115.1:0-839 GCF_000164805.1 Carlito syrichta | reverse complement strand
AGGGGCCACCACACATGACTCAATTTTGGGGACCTCTCACTGAGATGAGTCTGGCCAGGTATCCCGGGCTGGTCTCTGACCCGGGGACTCAGCCTCCAGCCTTGGCATCACAGGGTACAGGTCTGACTGCCATGAGCCACAGTGTCCATGCTGGACTTGGAAGTGTTTTCAGCAGGGGCGACACAAAGGCATGCACTGGGACACAGTCTACTGTATCCCATGTAGCTGGGACCCTGGGGGCCACCATGCGTGATGCCATTGTTTGCATTCCAGGGAGTGATGTGGTCTCGCTATCTGACTCAGGCTGTTCTCGAACTCCCAGGTTCCAGCGTCCCCCCACCTTGGCCTCCCAAAGCCACAACCCAATTGTCTGCTGATCGACCAACTTTCTGGAACTCTAGGCCCAAGGCTGGAGCATCCATCCCAAATGATCTCTGTTCATGATGATCCCAATTCCATACACAAATGTATGCTCGTCTTTTTTTTCACTTTTTTCCTTTTTCTCTTTGAGTTGGAGTCTCACTCGGTCACCCAGGGTGGAGGGCCGTGACTCTCTCAGCTACTGCAGCCATGGCCTACCAGACTATGGTGACCCTTTCCTCAGTCTCCAGAGGAGCCAGAACGACAGGCAAGTGCAAACATGTCCAGCGCATTACTGATGGAAGTTAGAGGAGAGGTCTCATTGAAGTGCCCAGGTGGGTCTTGGCCCACAGTTTGGGCTGGCCACAGGACTCAAACACCCAAAGCACTGGAATCACGAGGCTGAGCCCCCAGCCCAGCCTCAAAACTTCATTGAAAATGCACCAGAAAGGCCTGACTTGGTGGCCCATGCCTGGAAT
>NW_007259114.1:0-5843 GCF_000164805.1 Carlito syrichta | reverse complement strand
ACCAACTAGTTAAGACAGCTAGTTAACACGTTTACAAATGAGTTAAAACAGTTAGATAAGTTGTTAACCAATTCGTTAATTCAGCTAGCTATCTCGTTATCCAACTACTTAAGTCAGCTACCTAAGTCAGCTAGCTAACTAGCTAGCTAGCTAAGTGAGCTAGCTCACTAAATTGCTAACTATTTAAGTCAGCTATTTAAGTCTGCTACCTAATTAGTTAGCTAATTATTAAATCAGCTAGTTACACAGTTAGTTAAATAGTTAGCTAACTGTTTAATTTAGGTAAAGTCAGCTAGTTAACTAGTTAAATCAGCCAGTTAAGTTAGCTATCTAAATAGTTAAGTCAGCTACCTAAGTCAGCTAGTTAAGTCAGCTTTTTAAATTAGTCAACTGGTTAAGACAGCTAGCTAGCTAGTGAGCTAACAGGTTATGTCAGCAGATTGAGTCAGATTGTTAGATAGTTAACTAATGGGTTAAATAAGCTGGTTGAGCCAGCTAGCTAGTTGGTTAGCAAACCGGTTGGCTCAGCTGCTTGAGTAGGCTATCTAGCTAATCAGCTAACGAGTTAAGTCAGTTGGATGTGTCACCTAGCTAGCAAGTTAGCTAACGAGTTAAATCAGCTGGTAATGTCAGCTAGCTAGCTCATTAGCTAACGAATTAAGACAGATGATTGTCACCTAACTAGCACATTACATAATGGGAAAGTTAATTAGTTAGCTAGCTGGTTAAGTTAGCTAGCTAGCTAGGCATCTAACTATTTAAGTCAGCTTGTTAGCTAGGGGTCTAGCTAGTTAACTATCAATTTAAGTCAGCTGGCTAGCTAGGTATCTGGCTAATTAGCTAACTATTTAAGTCAGCTGGCTATCTAGGTATCTAGCGAGTTATGTCAGCTAGTTAAGTCAGCAGGCTAGCCAGCTGGCCAGCTTGGTAAAAAGATATCTAAGTCAGTTGGCTAGCTAGCTGGTTAGCTGGTTAATTCAGCTAGATAAAAGAACTGGTTAGCCAACTTTCAAAGTAGCTAAGTAGATAGTTAAGTCAGTTAGATAACTACCTGGTTAGCTAGTGATTTTAGCAAGTTAAGTCAACTGGTTATTCAACAGGCTAGCTGGTTCAGACAGCTAGTTTTGTCAGTTGTCTAGCCAGCTGGCTACATAGGTAGCTAGCTAGATAAGTCAGCATGCTAGCCAGCAGGATACCTGTTCAATGCACCTAGTTAATTCAGCTGGGTAGCCTGCTAACTAGGTAGTTAGCAAGATAGTTAAGTGAACTGGCTAGCCAGCTTGCAAGCTTAAATCTGATAGGTAAGACAGCTGGCTAGCCAGCTGACAAGATAGGCAGCCAGCTTGTTTAGTCATCTTGCTAGCCAGCTGACTAGCTGGGTAAGTCAGCTAGTTAAGTCAGCTGGCAAACAGCTGGATAGCTAGTTAAGTCAACTCACTGAGTCAGTTGGCTATCCATCTGGTTAGGTAGTTAAAAGCTAGTTAAGTCAGATGGTTAGCCGTCTGGCTACCTAGGTGTTTCAGCTAGTTAAGCCAACTGGATAGCTAGGTAGGTAGCTGGTTAAGTCATCTAATTAAGTCAGCTTGCTAGCTAGTTATGTCAGCGAGTTTAGTCAGCTGGCTAGCATGCTGACTTGCAGGGTAGCTAGCTAGTTAGGTCAGCTGGCTAGACATTGAGCAAGCTAGTTAAGTAACATGGTGGTCAGTTCACTAGTCAGCTGGTTAGCTAGTTAGCTAGGTAGGTAAGTCAGCTCTCAAGCCATTGGGCTATGTAGGTAGCTAGCTAGTTAAGTCAGCTGTCTATCCAGCTGGCTAGCTGTGTTGCTAGGAAGTTAGTTCAGCCTGCTAGCCAGCTGGCTAGCTTATTAAGCCAACTAGTTAAGTCAGCTGACAAGACAGCTGGCTAGCTAGGTAGCTAGATAGTTAAGTTAGCTGTCTAGACTGCTGCCTAGCTATTTAAATCACCTAGTTAAGTCAGCTGGGTAGCCAGCTGGCTTGCTATGTAGCTTGCTAATTAAGTGAGCTGGCTAGACAGCTGGCTAGCTACTTCAGACAACTAGTTAAATCAGCTGAATAGCCACCTGGCTAACTATATAGCAAACTAGTTAGTTCAGCTGACTAGCAAGCAAGCCAGCTATTTACGCTAGCTAGCTAAGTCAGCTGGGTAGCCAGCTGGCTACCTAAGTAGTGAGCCAGTTAAGTCAACTGGCTAGTCAGCTGGCTAACAAGTTACATCATCTAGTTAATAGTAGCTAGCTTGTTAATTCCACTGACTAGCCAGCTGTTTAGCTAGTTTGCTAGGTAGTTAAGTCAGCAGGCAGGCCAGTGAGATACCTAGGTAGCTAGCTGTTTAATTCAGCTGGTTAGCCACCATTATAGCTAGTGATGACTGCTAGTTAAGTCAGTTGTCTAACTAGCTGGCTATCTAGTTATGCCAACTAATTGAGTCAGCTGGCTAACCAGCTGGCTATCTGGTTAAGTAAACTAGTTAATTCAATTGGCTAGCCAATTCTCTAGCTAGGTAGTTCGCTAGTTGAATCAGCTGGCTAACAAGCTGGCTAGTTTAAGTCAGGTATTTAAATCATCTGGCTAGCCAATTGGCTAGGTAGGTGTCTAGGTAATTAAGTCAGCTGTCTAACCAAGTGTCTAGCTAGTTAATTCAGTGATTTAAGTGAACAGGCTAGCTAGCTGGCTAGCTAGGTGACTAGCTAGTTAATCCAATTGTCTATCTGGATGGCTATCTAGTTAAGTCAGCTAGTTAAGTAAGTTTGTTAGCTGGCAGGCTAGCTAGGTGGCTGGCAAGTTAAGCTGACTGGTTAACAGGCTTGTCAGGAAGGTGGCCTGCTATTTAAGCCAGGTAGCAAGTCAGCTGAGCAGCAGGGTGGCTGGCTACTTAACCCAGCTGTCTGTCCAAGCATCCAGCCAGCTGGATGGCTATTTAAGCTGGCTGGCTAGTCACCTGGGCAGCCCACTAGCTAGCTTGCCGACTGCCTAACCAGCTAGCCAGGCAAGTATCTAGCTAGTTAATCCAGCTGCCTAGCCATGTAGACAACCAGTTAACTATCTCAAGTCAGTTGGCTAGCCAGATATCTAGCAAAGTAACTAGTCAGCTAATTAAGTCAGCTAGCAACTCAGCTAACTATCAGCTAGCTAGTAAAGTCAGCAAGCTAGAGAGTTAGATGCATGTTTGCTAGCTATTTATGTCAGCTAGATAGCCAGCAAGCTAGTCAGCTAACTAGTTAAGTCAGCTAGCAAATTAGCTAGTTACTTAGTTAACTAGTCTGCTAGCAACTCAGCTATCTGGTCAGATAACTAGTGGGCTTGCTCGCTTTCCATCAGGTCAGCTAATTAGTTGACTCACTTGCCTGCAAACCGGTCAGCAAACTAGCCAGCTTACTTGCCAGCCAACAGGTGAACTAAATTGTCGGCTCGCTCGCAGGCCAACAGGTCAGCTAACTAGTCGGCTTGCTCGCCTGCTGACTAGTTAAATCAGCTCACTTATCAGCTTGCTTGCTGGCCAACAATTTAAGGCAGCTCTCATATCTGGTCACTCGCAGTTGACTAGTTAAGTCTGCACACCAGTTGGATCATTCACCGGCTAACTAGTTAACTCTTGTGAACATTCAGCTCACTCACTAGCCGACAAAAGTCAGCTGACCAGTCAGCTCAATCACAGACTGAAAAGTTAAATCAGCAGACCAGTCGACTCAGTCACCGGCCGACTAGTTAAGTCAGCTCACCTGTGGGCTCACTCGCCAGCTGACAAGATAAGTAAGCTAAACAGTCGACTGACTAGCCAGCCAACTATTTAAGTCAGATAACCAATCAGCCGACTAGTCGGTCAACTGGTCAGCTGACAAGTGTAGGTCAGCTAATTTGTGGGCTGACTAGTTAGGTCAGCCTAATAGTAGGCCAACTAGTCAGCTGACAAGTTAGGTGATCAAAATAGCGAGTCAAAAGTTAACCGAGATAACTTGAGGGCCAACTCGTCAGTCGACTAATTAACCCAGGTAACTAGTCGGACGACTAGACGGCCGACATGTTAAGCCAGCTAACAAGTCAGCCGAGTAGTCAGCCAACGTGTTAAACCAGATAAATAGTCGTCCACATCATCCACCAACAAGTTAAGTCACCTAGCTAACTCGTTATAAAACTAAGACAGCTAGTTAACTCATTTATCAAATAGTTAAAACAGTTAGCTAACACATTAACCAACACGTTAAGTCAGCTAGCTATCACGTTAGCCAACTAGTTAAGTCAGCTGGGTAAGTCAGCTAGCTAATTAGCTATTTAGCTAAGTAAGCTAGCAAAGATAGCTAGTTCACTAGTTGGTTAACTATTTAAGTCAGGTTCTTTAGCCTGCTACCTAAATAGTTTGCTAACTAGTTAAGTCAGCTAGTTATTCAGCTAGTTAAATAGTTATCTAACTATATAATTCAGGAAGTTGTCAGCTAGCTAACTAGTTAAGTCAGCCTGTTAAGTCATCTAACTAAGTAGTTAAGTCAGCTAGCTAAGACAGCTAGTTAAGTCAGCTACCCAATTAGTCAACTGTTTAAGACAGTTAGCTAGGTAGTTAGCTAATGGGTTAAGTCAGCAGTTTGAGTCAAGTAGTTAGCTAGTTAACTAACGGGTTAAGTCAGCTGGTTGAGTCAGCAGGCTAGCTAGTTTGCAAACGGGTTGAGTCAGCTGTTTGAGTAGACTAGCTAGCTAGCTAGCTAACCAGTTAAGCCACTTGGATTAGTCAGCTAGCTAGCTAGTTAGCTAACGAGTTAGGTCAGCTGATTGAGTCAGTTAGCTAGTTCATTAGATACCAAGTTAAATGAGTTGATTAAGTCATCTAGCTAGAATTTTAGATAATGATTAAGTTAACTATGTAGCCATCTGGTTAACTCTGATAGCTAGCTAGGCGGCTATTTGAGTCAGCTTGTTAACTAGGTAGCTACATAGTTAGCTAATTTCTTAAGTCAGCTGGCTAGCTAGGTAGCTAGCTAGTTAGTAACTAGGTCAGCTGGCTAGCTAGTTAGTTAGCTTGTTAATTCAGCTATTCAGGTCAGCTGTGTAGCCAGCTGGCTAGCTAGGTAGCGAGCCAGTTAAGTCACTTGGCTAGCCAGCTGACTAACTGGCTAATCAGCTAGTTAAGAGAGCTGGCAAGCCAACTGCCAAAGTAGGCAGCTAGCTTGTTAAGTCAGCTAGATAGCTACCTGGCTAGCTAGTGATGTCAGTGATTCAAATCAGCTGTGTAGCCAACTTGTTAGCAGGTTAAGTCAGCTAGTTTAGTCAGCTGTCTAGACAGCTGGCTAGGTAGGTAGCTAGCTAGATAAGTCAACTTGCTAGACAGCAGGCTAGCTGTTCAAGTCAGCTAGTTAAGTCAGCAAGCTTGCCTGCTGTCTAGGTATATAGCTAGCTAGTTAAGTGAGATGGCTAGCCAGCTTGCTAGCTAAAGTCAGCTAGGTAAGTCAGCTGTTTAGCCACGTGGCTAGATAGGTAGCCAGGTATTTAGGGCAGCTATATAGCCAGCTTGCTTGCTGGTAAAGTCAGATAGTTAAGTCACTTGGCAACCAGCTTGCTAGCTATTTAAGTAAGCTCCTTAAGTCTGTTGGCTATCTGGCTGGTTAGCTAGTTAAAATGTTAGTTAAGTCAGATGGCTAGTCATCTGGCTAGCTACTTATTTCAGCTAGTTAAGTCAGCTGACTGGATAGAAAGCTAGACATATGTCAGCTAGTCATGACTGGTAGCTAGCTAGTCAAATCAGCTTGTTAAGTCAGCTTGCTAGCTAGATAGCTAGCATAGCTAGCTACTTAATACAGTTAGCTTTGCTAGCTGGCTAGCTAGGTAGCTAGCTGG
>NW_007259113.1:1601-5997 GCF_000164805.1 Carlito syrichta | reverse complement strand
AACAGATTTTCCATTTAGTTGACATCCTGGTCTTGCTGCCTGGTTTGAAATCTGGGCTTGAGGTGATCGTCCTGCCGAGTCCTTCCCTCACCCAAGGTATTTTGGATTTTGCTTGGGGTCGAGGTAGGCCTTGCTATGGTGTCCAGCATGGTCTAAGTACCTGGGCTCCAGTCATGTCCTGTCTTGACCTCCCCGAGTGCAGAGGAAACAGGTGTGAGTCTTCTGGCCAGCTCCGCCACCCCCAACGGTTTGAGACTCACCTCCTCCCTTTCCCCAAGGCAGTCCCTGAGAGAAGCGAGTGGGTTCATCCTGGGGAATGAAGAGGGCTGAATTGTGGGTGTCCTGGCGAAGACATGCCCTTAAGCCAGGTGCTCACATGGGTGGGCTTGGTGGGTGATTCTGACATCCCTTTGCGGGGCTCGGGTTGTCTGAAAGGAGTACGTCTCGTGGTGGGGCCCACAGAGGGGTGTGAAGTCCAGGTGCGGTGGTACAGTCCTATCATGCTGGCCCTATTGAGAGGCCAAGTTGAGAGGATGGCCTGAGCCCCTGGGTTTGAAAGAAGCCTGGGCAATTGGCGAGGCCTAGTCTCCACAAGAAACCAACAAAATGAGCTGAGTGTGTTGTTGCATGCTTCTCGTACTGGTCACTCTGGAGGCCACAGTGGGAGGATCACTGGAGCCCAGTTGGTGGAGGCCAAGGTGGCAGGAGGATAATCCTGCACTCCAGGCTGGGTGAATGAGTGGGACTATGACTCAGAATAATAATACCAACCATGGCCACCACAACCACAGTCCGTGCTCAGGGGCTCAGCCTGCCATCCTGGCCAGTGTGAGCCTGCTAGTTTGAGACCAGCCTGGGACACTGGATGAGACACTGTTTTGGGCATCAAAAATAAATCCAAAGATTAGCCTGTAGTGGTTGCTCAGGCCTGT
This sequence comes from Carlito syrichta, assembly GCF_000164805.1. Lineage (NCBI taxonomy): Eukaryota > Metazoa > Chordata > Mammalia > Primates > Tarsiidae > Carlito > Carlito syrichta. The sequence continues at coordinate 5,065 of NW_007259113.1, read as the reverse complement.
GCTTCCAGCCACTCGGGGGGATGAGGCTGGAGGGTCACCAGAACCCAGCAGGTGGAGTCCACAGTGACTGTGAACGTGCACCTGCACTCTGGCCTGGGTGACAGAGTGGGATTCCGCTTCCAAATAATAATAATCACTTCCACTGCCACCACCACCACCCCTGCCAACAAGCACTAGGTTTCACCCTCAGGGATGGGGGAGGAAAAGGCACTGTATCTCCTGTCATTTGCTGGAGATTTCAAAGGTTGCCACCGGGCTTGTCTGTCCCAGGCATTCTGACACGCATCCCAGAAGGCCTGCAACCTCCACACTTGTGCTCCACAGCAAAGACGCATCTGAGGTCACAGAACAGATGGCCCCGAGTTAGGTTGACCATCAGGCACAGTGTGATCAAGGTGGTCTGCCAATGCTGCGGTCAGCCCAGGTTCCGGTTGCGCAGTCCGCCACCTTCGTGCAGGAGGAGGGCCACTTCCTCTACCAATCACTCCATCGTCCTTGACCACGTGGACCTTTCGCTGGGGAACCATGCACGCTCATTGTGACACACGTGTGAGGCATCTTTTTATTCACCCAAGTGTACCTCAGCACGCCTGGGGCATGGTGGCACAATCTTGGCTCCCAGGACCTCGACCTGTGGGGTTGAGGCAGTCCTCTCACCTCTGCCCCTGTGCAGCCAGGACTACGTGGGCCACTGCGCCTGGCTCGATTTTGGATACCTCTTGCTGAGACAATGTCTGGCTATGTCACCTGGACTGATCTCTGTCTCTTGGGCACAGGCACCTCTTGCCTCAGCCTCCCAGGGCATGGGGCTAATGGTCGTGGGCAACAGTGCCTGGTCTGTACTCGCACATTCGGTCGGCTGGGATGACACAAAAGAATGCCCCAGGACAGAGCCCATCACATCCCGTGTAGCCCGGATGGCGGGTGCCACCATGCACAACTCTAGTGTTTGCGTTCTGGGGGTTGACGAGCTCTCGCTAGGTATCCCAGGCTGGTCTTGAGTTTCTGGGCTAGAGCGTTCCCCCATCTCGGCCTCCCAAAGCCACAGCCTGATTGTCTGCCAATCCACCATCTTTTGGTAACTCTAGGACCAAGGCTGGGGCCTTCTTCCCAAATAATTCCTGTCTGTTCATGATGATCCCAACTCCATACACAAATGAATGCTCTTCTTTGTTTCCTTTTCTCCTTTTATTCTTTGAGGCAGAGTCTCACTCCCCTGCCCCGGCTGAGGGTGGTGGCTCGCTCCCGGACACCACAGTCTCAGTCCCCTGGACTCCTGCAAGCCTTTCCCTGGCCTTCTGAGTAACTGGAATGACAGGCACACACCAACACGCCCAGTGAATTTGGGATGGAGGGTAGAGACGAGGTCTAGTTGAGGTGCCAGGGCAGGTATCTGCCTGTAGCCTTGAGCCAGCTGCTAGACTCAGTCTCCCAAAGTGCTGGGCCGAAGCAAGAACGCCCAAGTCCGGTCTTGATCCTTCCTCAAAAATGAACCAGAAGACCTGGCGAGGCATTCCACACCTGGAATCCCAGCAGCTGTGAGGCCGAGGAGGGAGGATGCCTGGAGAACCGGTTCTCAAATCTAGACCAGGCTATGCAGGTCGTCTCCACACCCTTCCAAACAGGGGACCTGTGCTCGAGGTGCTCATCATTGCATCCACTCCAGTGGCTGAGGCAGGAGAATTGCCAGAGGTCGCAATTTCATAGCTGGCGGAGAATGATTGTCACATCCCCAGGCCCCAGCCTTGGCCACAGAGCCAGACCCTTTCCCCAAAAACGTCAGAATCGTACACAGATTCTCAACTGCATGTGGTGTGTTCAAATGGCAACTGGTTTTTGAGCCAGAAAAAATGGAACTAGGGTGAAGAAATGTTCCCAGGTGAGGAATATCCCTGGGATGCCTTCACAGAAGGTCCTCATTGCTGAGTCGGAGGACCAGTCTACTTGGGGAACATTTCTCACCTCATAGAGGAGAGCAGGCAGGAACCCAGCCAGGAAGCATCAGGAAGTCCCACACCAAAGCAGGGGCGGGCATTGGGGGGTTTGGGGCTGGAAGGTGCCAAACTTGTGGGACCCTAGCATGTGGTAGGCTGGGGGGGAGGACTCAGGGCAGAAGGTTTGCAGGAGAATGGATTTCTTTTTTGTGTTTTTTTGGTTGGAGTCTCACTCTGTCACCAAGACTGGAGTGCAGTGGCCACTCCCGGCCACCAGTCTCGAATTGCTGGGCTCCGGCAATCCTTCCACTTCAGCCTTCCAAGTAGCTAGAACCACAGGTTCACTACCACACCTGGCTAAGTTTTTGATTTATTGTAGATATGAGGTCTCACCAAGTTGCCCAGGCAGGTCTCGAACCCACGGGCTCAGGCAATCCACTCACCTCAGTCTCCCAAGACACAGGATTACAGGCTGAGTCACCAAGACTGGCTTGGATTTCTTTCTTTCTTTCTTTCTTTCTTTCTTTCTTTCTTTCTTTCTTTCTTTCTTTCTTTCTTTCTTTCTTTCTTTCTTTCTTATTTCCTTATTTCTCTCTCTCTCTCTTTCTTTCTCTTTTTCTTTCTTTCCTTTCCTCATTAGGTTTCCCAGGTTGCTCTCAAACCACTCAACTCGGGCATTCCTCTCAGCCTCAGCCACCCAAACTGCTGCAATCACAGGTTTTCCATTTGGTCGACATCCTAGTTTCCTACCTAGTCTTGAACTGTGGGCCTGAGATGATCCTCCTGCCAAGGCCTGCCTTCACCCAAGGTTTTCTGGTTTTGAATTGGCATCGAGGTGGGGGCTTGCTGTGGTGTCCAGCCTGGTCTCAGCTCCCGGGCTCTGGCCTTCTTCCTGTCTTGGCCTCTCCGAGTGCCGAGGAGACAGGCATGAGTCGCCCTGCCCCCTATGGTGGTTTGAGAGTCACACCCTCCCTTTCTCTGAGGAGACACCTGGGTGGAGTGAGTAGATTCACCCTGGGGATGGAGGCGACTGGTGGAGTGGATGCCCTATTGGAGACATGCCCCTGCACTAGGTGCTTCCCTGGGGTGGGCTCGGCAGATGATTATGGCTGCCCTCTCTGGGGTCCTGGGTCATCTGAAGGGAGTGGGCCTCGTGGTTGGGACCTGAGAGTGGTGTGAAGGCTTGGTGGGGGCCTCATGCCTGTCACCCTGGCTCTTTGGGAGGCTGAGGCAAGAGGATGACCTGAACCTCTGGGTTTGAGACCAGCCCAGGCACCTTGGTGAGGCCTCGTCTCTACAAGAAACCATCAAAATGAGTTGAGTGTAGTGGTGCACACCGGTCATTCCAGCCACTCTGGAGGCAACAGCGGGAGGATTGCCAGAGCCCAGCCAGAAGAGGCTGTGGTGGCTGAGAGCAGTTGCCTGTGCATCAGCATGGGCAAGAGAGTGGGACTCTGACTGAGAATAATACCAACCACCAACATCAGAACGACAGACTTAGGTTCAGGGGCTCAATTGGCATCCTGGCCC
>NW_007259113.1:0-749 GCF_000164805.1 Carlito syrichta | reverse complement strand
TTTGGGGTCCTGTCACCGAGACATGGTCTGTCCATGTCACCCGAGCTGGTCTCCCAACCTGGGACTTAGGCAGCCTCCTGCCTCAACCTCTCTGGGCACAGGGCAGGTGGCCATGAGCCACAGTGCATGGCCTGGACTTGCATGAACTGTCAGCAGAGGGGATGCAAAGCCACTCTCTGAGTCAGATGCCACCGCATCCCATGCAGCTGTGAGAGCATGTGCCACTATGAGCAACTTGAGTGTTTGCCTTCTGAGGAGCAATGAAGTCTTGCTATATTGCGCAGTGTGGTCTCTAACTTCCAGGATCCAGTAGTCTCCCACCTCGGTCATCCAAAGCCACAGCCCAAATATCTGCCAATCCACTGTCTTTCGGGAACTCTATGCCCAAGATTGTGGCTCCTTCCCCAATAATCTCTGTTCATGATGATCCCAACTACATACATGAATTGATGTTCTTCTTTTCTCTCCTTTTTTTGAGACAGAGTATCACTCCATCACCAAAAATAGAGGGCAGTGGCTCACTCCCAGTCACTGCAGCCTCGGCCCTCCAGGTTCCAGTGAACCTTCCCCCACTGGCCTTCTAAGGAACTGGAATGACAGGTGTGTGCTTCTACTCCTTGCTAATTTAGGATGAAGGGTAGAGACGAGTTCTCACTGAGTTGCCTGGGTGCATCACAAATCTGCAGGCTCTGGCCAGCCTCTGGTCTCTACCTCCCAAAGTGCTGGAATGACGAGGTTGAACCCTCTAA
>NW_007259112.1:0-12820 GCF_000164805.1 Carlito syrichta | reverse complement strand
GTGGTGGTGGTGGTTGTTAGTATTATTTTTCTGATTCGGAATCCCACTCTGTCACTCAGGACATAGCGCTGGGGCCCACTCTCAACCCCTTCAGCCTCCACCGACTGGGCTCCAGCAATCCTCCAGCCATGGCATCGCAAGTGGTGAGATCAAAAGGCCTGCATCAACAAGCTCGGTTCATTATTTTGGCTTTTGTAGAGAAGAGGTCTCATCAATGTGCCAGGGCTGGTCTCGAACCCAGGAGCTCAGGCTATCCTCTCACCTCAACCTACCAGAACAGACATGATCCACTGCGCCCATCCACCACATGACTCTCCAGTACCACCGTGAGGCTCACTGCCTTACTATAACCTGGGAACCCCGGAGAGGGTTTGCCAGCAGAGTCCTTCATGGTGGGAGTGCCTGGCGCATGGGCATGTCTCTGCCAGGGCACCCACACTTCCTCCCACCTTGTTCCCCAGGGAGGACCCACTCTTCCCTCACATGGGGTGCCTTGGTTAAAGGGAGGGCATGGCTCTTATACCTTCAATGTGGCGGGGACAGCCAGGTAACTCATGCCTGATTCCTCGGCACTCTGGGATACTGGGATGGGAAGATGGCTGGAGCCCGGCTGCTTGAGACAAGGTTGGACACCATTTAAGCCACCACCTCGACCCAAGCAGAACATAGAAAACCTTGGGTGAGGAAAAGACTCGTGGGAGGATAGCCTCTGGCCCATAGTTCAAGACGAGGAAGGAAGACCAGGATGTCAACCAAACGGAAAACCTGTGATTACAGCAGTTTGGGAGGCCCAATAAGAGAGGATGGCCCGAGTTGGATGGTTTGAAAGCAGCCGGTAACCTAGTGAGGAAAGAAAAGAAAGACAGAAAGAAAGAAAGAAAGAAAGAAAGAAAGAAAGAAAGAAAGAAAGAAAGAAAGAAAGAAAGAAAGGAAGGAAGGAAGGAAGGAAGGAAGGAAGGAAAGAAGGAAGGAAAGAAGGAAGATAGGATGGAAGGAAGAACGAATGGAAAGAAAGGAAGGAAGGAAGATAGGAAGGAAGGAAGCAAGGAAGGAAGAAAGGAAAAACAAAGAAAGAAATAAATCCATTCTTCTGCAAATTTCCTCCCCTCAGTCCTTCCCACCGGCCACCCCCTTATTTGAGAGTGTACCAAGTTCAGCACCTATATACATCAACCCCCCCAAATGACGGTCATCGCTTTGGTTCAGGAGTTCCCACACTCCCTGGCCGGGTTCCTGCTGGCTCTCCTCTCCGAGGTGTGAAATATGGCCCAGGCAGGCTGACACTCTGACTCAGCAACTAGGACCTTCCACCAAGAAATCCTAGGGACACATCCCTCACCTGGGGGAATTTTCTCACCCCAATACCATTTTTCCTGGCTCTAAAGTCAGTCGCCCTGTGAACATATGATGTGCAGTTGAGAATATGTGTATGATTCTCATGTTTTTGGAGACAGTGTTTGGCTCTGTGGCACAGGCTGGTGCCCAGGGACATGACCGTCATTCACCACCAGCCTCAAAATGATGGGTTCCAGCAATCCTCCCGCCTCAGCCTCCAGAGTGGCAGGAATACGGGCACCCTTGACCCTAGACTCCCTGTTTGGATGGGTGCAGAAATGGGCTCTCCCTGCGTGGCCCATGCTGGCCTTCGGCTCCTGGGCTTTAGCCATCCTCCCACCTCGGCCTCCCAGAGCGCTGGGATTTCAAATATAGTCTGCTGCACCAGGCCTTCTTGTTCATTTTTAACGAAGGATCATGGCTGGGATGGGGGCTCAGCCTCGTCATCCTAGCACTTTCTGATGCAGAGTCCACTGGCCGGCCGAGCCTGTGGACCCAGACATGCCTGGGCACCTCGGCAAGACTCGTCTCTACCCTCCATCCCAAAGGAGCTGGGCATGGTGGCACATGCCTGTTGTTCCGGTTCCTTGGATGGCCAGGGCAAGACTCGTGGGAGTCTGATGGGACAAGGCTGTAGTGGCCAGAAGTGAGCCACCACCTTCCAGCCTGGACAACGGAGTGAGACTCCCACTCAAAGAAAAAAGGAAAAAAGGAAATTAAATAAAAGCATCCATTTGTGTATGGAATCGGGAACATCATGAACAGACAGAGATCATTTGGGAAGGTGTCCCCAGCCTTGGGCCTAGAGTTCCCAAAAGATGGTGGATCGGCAGACAATCCGTCTGTGTCTTTGAAAGGCCGAAGCGGGAGACCCCTTGTTCCCGGGACTTTGAGACCAGTCTGGGCCACGTAGCACAACCTCGTCGCCCCACGGAATGCAAACTCTGGAGTTGTGCGTGGTGGCACCTGCGGTACTGGCTACACGGGATGTGGTGGCCCCCCTCCTGGGGCATTTCTTTGCATCGCTCCCACCAACAGATCATACAAGTCCAGGCCGGGCACTGTAGCTCATGGTCATCAGCCCCATGCCCTGGGTAGCCGATGCAGAAGGCTGCCTGAGCCCAGGGGTCAGAGAGCAGCTTGGGTGACGTGGCCAGACTTCATGTTGGTGAGAGGTCCCCAAAATCGAGTCAGGCATGATAGCCCACAGAGTCCCGGCTGCTCAGGTGCCAAGGCAGGATTCCCAATTGAGCCCTGCAGATAGAGGCCCCAGGAGTCACAATCATGCCACCGCACCGCAGCCCTGCAGTCGGAGACTCTGGTAACACAAATGATGCCTCTCACATGCATCACGACAGGCATCTAAGGCTCCCAAGGGAAAGGTCCACATGTGTGGGCAATGATACAGTGATCAGAAGAAAAAATGGCCCTATCGAACCCGAAAGGGGCAGACCGGGTGACCAGAACCTGGGCTGGCTGCAATGTTGCAGCACTTCTTTAATCACTCTGTGTCTGATGCCTGCCCTTGGTGGCCTCTGTTCCATGGGCTCACATGCATCTTTGCTTTGGGGCCTGAGTGTGGAGGGTGAAGGTAGGCCATCTGGGAAACATGACCGAAGGCATGGCATGGACTTGCCCAGTGGCCATCTTAGAAACCTCCCACAAACGACAGGCGGGAAAGTCCCTTTTTCTCTCTCATCCCTGAGGGTGACTCCTCACGCTGGGTGGCAGGAGTGTTGGTGGTGGCGGTGGTGGTGATGATTAATATTTGGAGTCGAAATCCCACTCTATCATCCACGCCTTAGTGCAGGTGCAAGTTTACCGGCACCGTGGACTCCAGCTGCCTAGCTCAGGCGTTCGTCCCACAACACCCCCTAAGTGACTGGAACCCCAAGCCTGCAAAACCATGACTGGCTAATCTTTGGATTTATTTTTGTTGCCTAGTGTCCCGGACTGGTCTTGAACACACAGGCTCAGGCCGTTCACTCACCTCGGCCTTTCAAGGGTTGGGATGCCAGGCTGAACCCCTGAGCCTGGCCTGTGTTTGTGACATTGGTGGTTGGTATCATCATGCTGAGTCAAAGTCACATTCTATCACTCAGGCTGTAGTGCAGGGGCCTGCTCTTGACCACCATGGCCTCCACCACCTGGGCTGCAGTGATCTTCCCACCCCAGCCTCCCAAGTGGGCAGAACGACAGGTGTGTGCCACCACACTTGGCTCAATTTTTTTAGCGTTTTGTAGAGATAAACTCTCCCCAAGGTGCCCAGGTTGGTTCAATCCTGCAGGCTCAGGCCATCCTCTCCCCTCAACCTCCCATAGCACCAGGTGACAGGCATGATCCTTCGCCCCCAGCCTTCACAACCCTCCTGGGACCCACTGCAAGTGCAGCTCCCTTCAGATGACATGGAACCCTGGTGAGGTCAGCTAGAGTCACCCGCTGATCCCACCATGGGAGAGCGCCTGGTGCAGGGGTGTGTCGCTGCCATGGTGCATACCCGTCCACTTGCCTCGAACCCCAGGGTGGACCTGCTCGCTCATCCCAGGGGCTGCCTTGGGGAAAGGGTGGATGAGACTCTCAAACCGTGGGGGACCCGCCAGGCGACTCACGCCTGTCTCCTTGGAACATGGGAAGGCCGAGATGGGAAGATGATCGGAGCCCAGAAGCTGAGATCATGCTGGACACCATAGCAAGCCATGATCTCGACCCCAAGTAAAACCCAGAAAACCATGGATATGGGAAGGCCTTGGTGGAATGATCTCCTCCGGCACTGAATTCAAGACCAGGCTGGAAAATTTGGATGTCCACCAAATGAAAAGCCTGTGATCACAGTGGATTTGGAGTACCAGGACAAGAGGATGGGCCGAGTAGGGCGGTTTGAGAGCCACATGGGCAAACTAGTGAGGAAAGAAAAGAAATAAAGGAAGGAAGGATGGAAAGAAGGAAGGAAGGAAGGGAGGAAAGAAGGAAGGAAGGAAGAAAGGAAGGAAGATAGGAAAGAAAGAAAGAAAGAAAGAAAGAAAGAAAGAAAGAAAGAAAGAAAGAAAGAAAGAAAGAAAGAAATCCATTCTCCTGCAAATCTTCTGCCCTCAGTTCTTCACCCCTAGGTCCCCAATATGTGACAGTGCTCCAAACTCGGCACATTCCAGCCTCAACTCCCCCATGGCTGCCCCCGCATTGGTGCAGAATTTCCCAAGGCTTTCCTGCCGGGTTCCTGCCAGCTCTCCTTTGTGAGGGGAGAGGGGCAAGCTGACCCTCCCACTCAGCAACAAGGACCTTCCATCAAGAAAGGCAAGGGACATATCCCTCACCCGGGGATATTCCTTCCACCCAATCCCAATTTTCATGACTCTATAGCCAGTTGCCTTTGAACACACCATGCGCAGTTGAGAATCCGTGTACGATTCTGATGTTTTTGAAGACAGGGTCTGGCCCTGTGGACATGGCTGGGCCCCGGGGACAGCGTCTTTCTCTGCCAGCGTCGAAATCATGGGCTCCTGTAATCCTTCCGCCTCAGTCTCTGGAGTGGCAGGGACGATGGGCATCCCGACCTCAGACCCCCTTTTGGATGGGAGCAGAGATGGGGTCTCCCTGCATGTCCTGGGCTGGCCTTGGGCTCCTGGGCTCCAGCCATCCTCCTGCCTCTGCATCCCAGAGTGCTGGGATTCCAGGCATGGGCCTCTGAGGTAGGGCTTCTGGTTCATTGTCGATGAAGGATTGAGGCTGGTTTTGGGGGCTCAACCTCATCATCTCAGCACTTTGGGAGGCTGAGGCCAATGGCCGGCCCCAGCCTGTGGATCGAGACACACCCGAGCAAGTCGGCAAGAGCTCTTCTCTACCCTCCATCCCAAATGAGCCAGGTGCTGTGGTGCACACCTGTCATTCTGGTTCCTCAGAAGCCTGGGGAAAGCCTCGCCCTAGCCCGGCAGGCCAAGATTGCGGTGGTAGGAAGCGAGCTACCACCCTCCAGTCTGGGTGAGGGAGTGAGATTCTGACTCAAAGAAAAAAAGGAACAAAAGAAAAGCATACATCTGTGTACAGAGTTGGGATCGTCGTGAACAGACAGATCATTTGGGAAGGAGGCCCAAGACTTGGATCTAGAGTTCCTGAAAGAGGGTGGATCAGCAGACAATCTAGCTTTGGATTTGGGTGACTGAGATGGGGAACTTCTGCAGCCCAGGAGTTCAAGACCAGCCTGGGCCAAGTAGTGAGACCTTGTCACTCCCCAGAACGCAAGCACTGGATGTGCATGTGGTGGTATATGTGGTCCCAGTAACACGGGACGCGGTGGCCTCCATTAAGGGGTGTGCCTTTGTGTTACCCCCACTGACATCATGTGTGAGTGTTGACTGGGCACCATGGCTCATGGCTATCAGCCCTGGGACCTGGGGAGCAGAGGCAGGAGGCTGCCTGAGTCCCCAGATTCAGAGACCAGCCCGCGCTGCTTGGACAGACCTCATCTCTGCGAGAGGGCCCCAACATCAAGTCAGGCGTGGTGGCCCCCAGAGTCCAAGCTGCTTGGGGGCAAAGGCAGTTGGACCATCCTAGCACCACAGGTCAAGGTCCAGAAGCCACGATTGTGCCACTGTGCCCCAGCCCTGCCTATGGGGACTCCAGCGACAAAAAAGACTCCACCAACGTGTGTAACGAAGGGCACCCATGGCTCCCCAGGTAAAGGTCCGTGGGGCAGTGGGATGATGGAGTAATCAGAAGAGAAATGGGCCCTCTCCCCCCAAAGGAAGCAATCTATTTGACAGGAACCTGGGCTGGCCACAGCATTCCCAGACCTCTTTGATCCCGCTATGGCCAATGGCTGCCCTAACTTGGCTCAGTCTGTTCCATGAGCTCATACATGTCTTTGACATAGGGCATGAGTGGAGGGTGGAGGCAGGCCTTTTTGGACATGTGGCTGAAGGCACGGGACAGATGTGCCCGGTGACCAACTTTGAAACTACTGGCAAATGACAGGTGGGAAAGTGCCTTTTCCTCTCCCATCCCTGAAGGTAACTCCTCGCACTGGGGAGCAGTGGTGGTGGTGGCGGTGGTGGTTATTATTTGAAGTTGAAATCCCGCTCTGTGTCCCAGACCCTAGTGCAAGTGCCCACTCAGGGACACTGTGGACTCCACCTGCCAGGCTCAGGTGATACTCCCACCTCAGCCCAAGGAGTGGCTGGAACCACTGGCGTGCACCACAATGCCTGGCTAATCTTTGGATTTATTTTTGATCACCGAGATGAGGTCTCACCCCATGTCCCAGACTGTTGTCAAACCCGCAGGCTCAGGCCATCCACTCGTCTGCACATCTGAAGGACCGGGATGCCTGGCTGAGCCCCGGAACCAGGCCTATGGTTGTGGTTGTGGTGGCAGTTGGTATTATTCTGAGTCACAGTCTTGCTCTGTCACCCAGCCCGGAGTGCAGGGGCCTACTCTCAGCCACCAAGCCCTCCATAGGCTGAGCTCCAGTGATCCTCCCACTGCAGCCTCCTGTGTGGCTGGAACAAAAGGCCTGCACCACCAATCTCAGATCATTTTGGCTTCTTGTAAAGATGAGGTCTGGGCAAGGTTCCTAGGCTGGTCTCGAACCTGAGGGCTCAAGCCATCCTCTTGCCTCAGCCTCCAGAGCACCAGGATGACAGACGTGAGCCCTTGCACTTGATCTCAACACCCCTCTCAGGGTCCCACAGCGAGGTCCTCTCCCTACTGACGACCTGGGATCCTGGAGATTGTGGCTGGTGTAGCCCGCCGTGCCCTCTGCTGAGGGAGCGCTTGGCACATGGGCTTATCTATGCTGGGTCTCCTACCCTTCCTCCCACCTTGTTCCTCAGGGTATACCCACTCGCTTCTCCCAGGGGCTGCCTTGGGGAAAGAAAGGGCATGACTCTCAAATCTTCAGAGGGGCAGGGACAATCAGGTGACTCACGCATGTCTCTTCGGCATTCAGGGAGGCCAATACGGGAAGATGGTCAGAGTCTGGGAACTCCAGACCAGGCTGGACGCCATAACAAGCCCCCACCTCGACCTCCAAGCAAAACCCAGAAAACCTTGGATGAGTACAGGTCTTGGCAGGAGGATGGCCTCTGGCCCAGAGTTCAAAACGAGGCAGGAGACTAGGATGTTGATCAAATAGAAAGCCTGTGATAGCTGGAGTTGGGAGACTGAGGCGAAGAGTTTGACCCAAGTTGGGTGGTTTTAGAGCAGCCTGGGCACCCAAGTGAGGAAAGAAATGTAAGAAAGAAAGAAAGAAAGAAAGAAAGAAAGAAAGAAAGAAAGAAAGAAAGAAAGAAAGAAAGAAAGAAAGAAAGAAAGAAGGAAAGAAAGAAGGAAAGAAAGAAGGAAAGAAAGAAGGAAAGAAAGAAGGAAAGAAAGAAGAAAGAAAACAAAAGAATAAGAAAGAAATCGATTCTTCTGCAAAACGAATGCCCTCAGTCCTTCCCTGCCTAATCACATGTGAATGTCCCCCAAGCTCATAATCTTTCACCCACAACCCCCCCATGGATGCTTGCGCTTTGGTGCGGGAGTTCCCAAGGCTCCCTGGCCATGTTCCTGCTGGCTCCCCTCTCGAGGTGTGAAATGTGCCTCAGGCAGGCAGAACCTCCAACTCAGCAACAAGGACCTTTCACCAAGATAGGCAAGGGACACATTCCTCATCTGGGGACATTTCTTCCCTTCAATCCAATTTTCCCTGGATCTAAAGACAGTTGCTCTGTGAACACACCATGTGCAGTTGTCAAACTGTGTATGATTCTGATGTTTTTGGAGAAAGGGTGTGACTCTGTGACCAAGGCAGGGGCCAGGGACATGACCGATGTTCACTGCCAGGCTCAAAATCGTGGGCTGTGGTGATCCTCCCACCTCAGCTCCTAAGACAAGCACCTCGACCCCATACCCCCTAATTGGTTGGGTGCAGAAACGGGGTCTCACTGCATGGCCCAGGCTGGCCTTGGGATCCTGGGCTCCATCCATTTTCCGGCCTCGGCCTCCCAGAGCACTGGGAGTCCAAACGTGGGCTACTGCACCAGACCTTCTGGTTGGTTTTCAAGGAAGGATAGATGCTGGGTTCTGGGGCTCAGCCTCATCATCCCAGAGATTTGGGAGACCGAGGTCAGAGGCCAGACCAATATCATGGATCAAGTCCCGCATGGGCACCTCAGCAAGACTCATCTTTACCCTCCATCCCAAATGAGCTGGGTGTGGTGGCATGCACTTGTTGTTCTGGCTACTTGGAAGGCTGGGGAAAGGCTCACTGGAGCCCGGCAGGCCAAGGCTGCAGTGGCGAAAAGTGAGCCACAGCCCTCCAACCTGGGTGGCAGAATGAGACTCCAACTCAAAGATAAAATGAAAAAAGGAAAAAAAAGAAGAGCATCCATTTGTGCTTGAAGCTGTGATCATCGTGAACAGACAGAGATCATTTGGGAAGGAGGTCCCAGCCTTGGGTCTAGAGTTCCTGAAAAGATGGTGGATCGGCCGACAAGTGGGTTGAGGCTTTGAGAGTTCGAGGTTGGGGACTGCTTGGAGCCCTGGTGTTTGAGACCAGCCTGTTCCACAAAATGAGATTTCGTCACTCCCCAGAACACAAACACTGGAGTTGCACGTGGTGGTGCCACAGTCCTGGCTACACGGGATGTGGTGAGCTCCATCACAAGGCGTTCCTTTGCATTGTCCCCACCCACAGAACGTGTAAGTCCAGGTCAGGCCTGGTAGCTCACGTCTGTAAGCCCTGTGCCCTGGGAGGTCGAGGTGGGAGGCTACCTGTGCCCAGGGTTTGAGACCATCCCAGATGATGTTGACAGAGCTCATCTCAGCTAGATGTTCCCAAAATTGGGTCTGTCATGGTGGCCCCTGAGGTCCTGGGTGCTCAGGGGTTAAGATGGAGGAATTCCTGATCCCTGCAGTTCAAGGCCCCAGGAGCCAAGATCATGCCAACACTCCCCAGCTAGCTGACGGAGACTGGCGACAAAAATGATTACTCCCATGTGCATCACAATGGGCGTCCACAGCTCCCCACTGAAAGGTTCACGTGGGCAGGGGATGATCGAGTGATCAGTAAAGTGGTCCTCCCCCCCAAAGATTGCAGACTGAGTGAACAGAACCTGGGCTGGCTGTGCCATTGCTGGACCGCTTTTCTCTGTGTCCAACAGCCACCCTAATTCAGGGCTGTCTGCTCCGTGAGCTCATATGCGTCTCTGCCATGGGGCACGAGTGTGGAGGGTGGAGGCAGGCCGTCTGGGATGCACGGACAAAGTCGTGGGACAGACTTGTCCAGTGGCCACCTTTGAAACCTCCCACAAATGACAGGGGGAAAGTAACTTTTTCCTTCTGATCTCTGAGGGTGACTCCTCAAGCTGGGTGGCAAGGGTGGTGGTGGTGGTGATTATTATTATTTGAAGTCTGAATCCCGCTCTGTTGCACAGGCCTCAGTGCAGGTGCATGCTCATGGCCACCGCAGACTCCACCTCTGGGCTCAGCCAATCATCCCACAATGTCCCCCCGAGTGGTTGGAACCATTAGCCTGCACCACCAAGCCTGGCTAATCTTTGGTTTTATATTTGATTGCTGAGACAAGGACTTGCCCAGTGTCCTGAGCTGGTCTTGACCCTGCAGCTTCAGGTCATTCACTCAACTCAGCTTCTGAAAGGCCGGGATGCCAGGCTGAGCCCCTGAGCCTGGCCTGTGGTTGTGGCGGTGGTGGTTGGTATCATCATGTCATGCTCTGTTGGTGTCATGCTCTGTTGCTGAGACCAAAGCACAGGGGCCCTCTCTCGGCCACCTCAGCCTCTACCGGCTGGATTCCAGTGATCCTCCTGCCATGGCCTTCTGAGTGGGCAGAATGACAGAGTGTGTGTCACCACACTCAGCTCATTTTTTTGTCTTCTTGAAGAGATGAGCTGTCGCCAAGTTGCCTGGACTCGTCTCAAATACGAGGGCTCAGGCCATCCTCTTGCCATGGGCTCCAAAAGTGCTGGGGTGATAGAAGTGAGCCCCAAGACTGGCCTTCACACCCCTATTGGGGCCTTACCACGAGGTCCACTCCCTTAGTTGACCCGGGACCATGGAGAGAACAGCCGTAGTCACCCACCGAGTCTGCGATGGGGGAGGGCCTTGCACTGAGATCTGTCTCTGCCAGGGTGCCCACCCCTCTGCCCAGTTCGATCCTCAGGGTGGACCTGCACACTCTTCCCAGGGACCGCCTCGGGGAAAGGAAAGATGTGACTCTCAAACCATCAGCGGAAAGCCAACCAGGCAACTCACACCTGTCTCCTCAGCACTTCGGGGAGGCCAAGACGGGAAGATGGCTGAATCCCAGGAGCTGAGACCAGGCTGGAAACCATAGTAAGCCCCCATCTCGACCCCAGGCAAAACCCAGAAAACCTTGGATGAGGGCAGGACTCAATGGGAGGATCACCACCAGCCCAGAGTTCAAGACCAGGTAGGAAGACCAGGATGTCAACTAAATGGAAAGCATGTGATCACAGCAGTTTTGGAGGCTCAAGCCAAGAGGATGGCCTGAGTTGGGTGGTTTGAGAGAAGTCTGGGCAACCTAGTGAGGAAAGAAAAGAAAGAAACAAACAAACAAAAAAAGAATGAAAGAAACGAAGCAAAGAAGGAAGAAAGGAAACAAAGAAAATGAAAGAAATAAAGAAAAAAAGAAAGAAAAATCCATTCTCCAGCAGACCTTTTGCCCTCAGTCCTTCCCCCCTACCCCCACATGTGAGGTCCCCCAAGCTTGGCACCATCCAGCCCGAACCTCCAGTGCTCAGCCTCATCATCCCAGCACTTTGGGAGGTGGAGGCCATCGGCTGGCCCAAGCCATGGGCTGAGACCCTCCTGGGCACCTCCAGGAGACTCGTCTCTACCCTCCATCCCAAATGACCAGGCCTGTTGTCATGCACCTGTTGTTCTGGCTCCTTGGAAACCTGTGGAAATGCTCACTGGAGCCTGGCGGGCTGAGGCTGCGATGGCCTGGAGCGAGCCAGTGCCCTCCAACCTAGGTGAGAGAGTAGGACTCCAACTCAAAATAACAATGAAAAAGGGGGAAAAAAATTATCCATTTGTGTATGGAGTTGGGATCATTGTGAATAGACAGAGATCATTTGGAAAGGAGGCCCCAGCCTTGGCCGTAGAGTTTCCAAAGACAGTGGGTCAGCTGACAATCAGGCTGTGCCTTTGGGTGTCCGAGGTGGGGGAACACTGGAGCCCAGGAGTTAGAGACCAGCCTGGGCCAGGAAGTGAGACCTCGTCATTCCCTAGGATGCAAACACTGAAGTCTTGCCTTGTGTCATCCGCAGTTTGGCTACACGGGATGTGGTGGCCTCCATCACAGGTCGTTAGTTGCATCGCCTCTGATGGCATAATGTGTGAGTCCAGGCCGGGCACCCTGGTTTACATCCATCAGCGTGGCCCCACGGGTCAGAGACCAGCCTGGGCGATGTCAAAGACCTCGTCTTGGCATGAATTTCCCATAATCGAGTCAGTCGTGGTGGCCCCCAAAGTCCAGGTTGCTCAGGGGCTGAGGACCACCTGAGCCCCACAGTTTGAGGCCCAGGAGCCATGATCATGCTGCTGTGCCCCAGCCAGACTGACATAGACATTGGCAACAAAAAATATGCCTCCTACATGCATCACGATGTGTGTCCATGGGTCCCCAGCTGTAGGTCCACGTGGGAGGGGGGACAATGGAGCGATCAGGAGAGAAAGCGGCCCTCCCTCCCCAAAGGTGGCAGACTGGGTGACCAGAACCTGGGTTGCCTACAGAGTTGCCACCCCGCTTTGATCACTCTGTGCCCAAGGGCCACTGTAACTCGGGGCCGCCTGTTCTGTGAGCTCACATGCACCTTTGTCATGAGCACAAATGTAGAGGGTGGAGGCAGACCATCTGGAACGCATGGACAAAGGCGTTGGATGGACGTACCCAGTGGCCACCTCTGAAACCTCACATGAATGACAGGGTGGAAGTGCATTTCCCCTCTCATACCTGAGGGCAACTTCTCACAGTGGGTGACAGGGGTGGTGGTGGTGATTATTATTATTTGGAATCTGAATTTCACTATGTTGCCCAGGCCCGAGTGTAGGAGCATGTTCACAGCCACCACCGACTCCACCTGCTGGGCTCAAGCAATCCTCCTGCCCAGTGTCCAGGGCTGGTCTTAAACTCCCAGGCTAAGGCTGTCCACTTGCATTGGACCCAGGGAAAGGGAGGGTGTGACTCTCAAACCTTTGAGGGGCAAGGATGGCTGAACAACTCATCACTGTCTCCTCGGCACTCAGGGAGGCCGAGATGGGAGGATGACTGGAGCCTGGGAGCTCAAGACCAGGTTGGACACCATAGCAAGCCCTGAGCTCGAACCCAAGTAAAATACAGAAACCTTGCATGAGGGCAGGCTTCGGTGGGAGGATAGTCTCCAGCCCAGAATTCAAGGCCAGACAGGAAGACCAGGATGTCGACTAAATGGAAAACCTGTGATTGCAGCAGTTTGGGAGGCCCAGG
>NW_007259111.1:2499-3839 GCF_000164805.1 Carlito syrichta | reverse complement strand
GAATTAACTAGGTGAATTAACCTGTCGGCCATCTGGCCAACCAGCTGACTTAACTAGTTAGCCAGCTGACAAGCCAGCGGACTTAACTAGCTCTCTATGTAGCGTGCTAGATAGCCAGCTGACTTAACTAACTGACTTAATTACCTAGCCAGCAGGATAGTCAACTGACTTAACTAGTTCACTACTTAGGTAGCCAACTGGCTAGCCAGCTGACTTAACTAGCTGATATAAACAGCTGACCTGCTTACTAGTCAGCTGAGTTAACTTGCTATATATCTAGCCAGCTGTCTAGTCAGCTGATTAAACTAGGTGACTAAACTAGCTAGTCAGCTGTAAAGCCAGCTGAGTTAATTAGCAAGCTAACTACCTAGTCAGTTGTATAGCCAACTGACTTAACTAGGTGACTTAAGCTACCCAGCGGTCTAGACAGCTGACATAAGTATCTAGCTAACTAGCTAGCCAGCTATCTAGCCAGCTGACTTAACTAGGTGGCTTAACTAGCTAGCCAGCTGGGTAGCAGGCTGACTTAACTGCCTAGGTACCTAGCTAGCCAGCTGGATAGCCAGCTGACTTAACTAGCTAGCTACCTAGCTAACCAGCTGTCTTTTTACTGACTTAACTAGGTGATTTAACTAGCTACCTAACTGGTAGCCAGATGACTTAACTAGTTAGCTACCCAGCTAGGGAGCTGGCAAGCCATCTGACTTAACATGCTGACTTAACTAGCTAGCAAGCTAATTTAATTAGTTATATATAGTTAGCTATATAGTTAGCTACCAGGTTGTCAGAGTTAAGTCATCTTGCTAGTTAATTAGCTAGCTAGTTAAGCCATTTAGTTAACTCAGCTGTCTAGCCAGATGCAAAGCAGTGTACTAGCTAGTTAAATCAGCTGGCTAGCCAGCTGGGTGGCTAGTTAAGTCATGCAGTTAAGTCAGTTCACTGGCCAGCATGTTAGCTAGGTAGCTAGGTAGTTAACTCAGCTGGCAAGCTAGTGGGCTATGAAGGTGGGTAGCTGGTTAGGTGAGCTGGCTATCCATGAGGCTATATTTTATGTAAGTTAAGTCACCTGTCTATCCACCTGTCTATCTAGGTTGCTAGCTAGTTAAGTCTGTTGACTATACAGCTGGCTACTTCGTTAAGTCAGCTAGTTAAGTCAACTGGCTAGGCTGCTGGCTAGCTAGGTAGCTAGGCAATTAAATCGCTGGCTAGTTGGCTGGCTAGCGAGTTAAATCTTCTAGTTTATTCAGCTGGCTAAGCAGCTGGCTAGCTAGTTAAGTCAGTTCGTTAAGTCAGTTCTCTAGTCAGCTGGCTATCTCTCTAAAAGCTAGTTACTTCAGATG
>NW_007259111.1:601-1850 GCF_000164805.1 Carlito syrichta | reverse complement strand
GACTTAGCTATCTAACTTACTACTTAACTAGCTTAATTAACTGGTTGACTTAACTAGTTAGCTAGCTGACTTAACTACATGAATTTAAATAGTTAGCTAACTATTTAAATAGCTGAATAACTAGCGGCTTAAATAATTATCAAACAACTTAGGTAGCAGAATTAAGTAGGTGACTTAAAGAGTTATCTAACTAGTGAGCTAGCTGACTTAGCTAGCTTACTTAGCTAGCTAGCTGATTAGCTAGCTGACTTAGATGGCTGACTTAACTAGTTGGCTAACAAGATAGCTAGCTGAGTTAACGAGTTGATAAACGAGTTAGCTAACTGTTTTGACTAGTTGGTAAACTAGTTAACTAGCTGACTTAACTAGTTGGTTAATGAACTAGCTATGTGACTTAACTTGTTGGTTTATGAATCAGCCAACTACTTAGGTTGTTTAACACGTTGGCTGCCTACTTGGAAAACTTGTTAGCTGCATTAACAAGATGTTTGATGAGTTGGCCCACTAGTTAGCAATGTTAGCTAGTTGCCTGCCCGTTTTCTGGCCTCATTCATCGACCGAATACTTGGCCTACTTGTTATCTGACCAAACTAGTCAGCTGACTTGTTAGCTGAGTTACCTTGTTGACTGACAAGTTGGTCGACTAGTCAGATGATAGTTTACCACACTTTACTACTTGGATGGTTAGTTGGCGGACCAGTTACCTGATTTAACTAGTCGGTCAGCATGTGAGCTGACAGTTGAGCTGACTTAAACAGTCGGTAGTCAAGAGAGCCGACTGGTGAGCTGACTTAACAAGACAGCCAGCGAGTGAGCTGACTGTTAGTCTGACTTAACTAGTCGGCTGTTGAGTGAGCCAATTGGTCAGCTGACTTAATTAACCTGCCTGTGAGTGAGCTGACTGGTAAGCTGAATTTAGTCGGCTGGTGAGTGAGCCAACTGGTCAGAAGACTTAACTAATCAGCCGGCAAGTGAGCAGACCATTGAGTCAAATTAACTAGTTGGCAGTCGAGGGAGCTGATGCGTGAGCTGCCTTAACTAGTTGGTCAGCAAGAAAACCATTGGTGAGCTGACTTAACTAGTCGCCTGGGGAGCAAGCCGACTAGTTAGCTGTCCTGTTGGCCTGTGAGCAAGCTGACAAGTTAGTTGAACTTTTGGCTGGTGACAGAGCCGACTAGTTTTCTCAAAGGTTGGCAGGTGAGCAAACAGACTAGTTAGCTGACCTGATGGAAAGCGAGCGAGCCAACTA
>NW_007259111.1:0-581 GCF_000164805.1 Carlito syrichta | reverse complement strand
TAACTAGGTATCTAGGTTGTTAAGTCAGCTGGCAAGCCGACTTGTTAAGGCAGCTCACACATTGGCTCACTCAACAACTGACTAGATAAGTTGACTCTTCAGTCAGTTCAATCGCTGGTCTACTACTTAAGTCTTCTGACCAGTCAGCTCACTTGCTAGTTGACTAAAGTCAGCTGACCACTCAGCTCACTAGCTAGACGAATAGTTAAGTCAGCTGACAAGTCAGCTCACTTATCAGCTGACTAGTTAAGTCTGCTGACCAGTCGGCTAACTCACCTGTTGACTGGTTAATTCAGCTGACCAGTCGGCTCACTCACCCGCAGACTAGTTAAGTCAGCTAAACTGTCGGCTGACTAACTGGACAACAAGTTATGTCAACTAACCAGTCTGCCAACTAGTCGGCCAACAAGTTAGGCCAGCCAACTAGTCAGCCATGTAATCAGACGGCTTCTTAGGTCAGGAAACAAGCCAGACAGCTGGTTAACCATGCTAACTAGTGAGACGACTCGTCAGTCAAGCGTTTCACCGAGCTAACTAGTCGGCCGACTAATTGGCCACCTTGTTAAGCCAGCTAACATGTT
>NW_007259110.1:12791-14473 GCF_000164805.1 Carlito syrichta | reverse complement strand
TTGAAGTACGAATCTGGGTAATGGGAGTCCTCACATACAGGAAACTTCACTGCCTGTTGTTAAGTAAGAATACAGAATCTGCATTACTCGGGTCCTCAATCCCAAAGAGCTTAAACGTCATCTTGCTATGGGCTAAACACGAATCATGGTGGTTTCAAGCATTTATCTGGAAAATGGAGACTTATTTACAGGCAACTACATGACCTTTTGGTAAGAAAGAATAAGGAATCTGGGTTACACGAGTCCTGAATCCCAAAATTCTACAGAGCTTCTTGGAATGTTCTAAAAACAATCAGAGTTTCGACGCAGGATGTATCTAATGAGAGTCCTAATATACAGGAAAATACACAGCCCCTTGCCAAGGAAGAAAATGAATCCGGGTTATAGCAGTCCTCATTCATTAAAAACAACAGGCCATGTGCTGTGGGACACACAAGAATCAGGGTTTAGAAGCTGCAATATAGGTAATAGTAGTCCTCATATGCAGAATCTACATGATCTCTTGCTAAGGAGAACTAAGATACGTCTTTTACACGGTTCCTCGGTCACAATATCTACATGACATCTTACTAATGGCAAAACAAGAATCAGGGTTTCCAAACAGGATTCTGGGGAAAGAGAGTCCTCATATACAGGACATTACACGGCCCCTCGGTAAAGAAGAATAAGGAATCTGTGATAAACTAGTCTACAATCCGAAAAATCCTCAGGGCTTCTTGCTGGGGTATAAACAAGAATCAAGGCTCGATCTAGTCTCATGTTTCAGAGATATTTGGCTTGTGGGTATTATGAATCAGTCATTTCAGGACTCCAGCACATTCTGGTCCTCCTGAGAGTTGTAATCGTGTATCTGGTAGTACAAATGCCTTATGTTCCTCGGGACAGTTAAGGCCACATTCCCGAAAAAAATGTATCATTTTACCGTATTTGGATGTAACTTTGTTCTTAAGATGAAGTTGGTAATCCTTAAATTTCCGTTTGGACTTTATTTGTAGAGGAGCAGAGGGTTTTGCAGTTGCCAAATATTTAGTACGGATTATTAAAATGTAACCAGGATCCATGGTTTCCACGTTCTTGGAAATATCTAGGTATCTGCATTTTTGTACACAGTGTTTTGGAATTCACATGGACAGGGAAATAAAGGCCATCTTACTGAGAACAGAAAGGGAATCCGGTTCTTGGTGTTCTCAATCGCCTAAATCTACAAAGTCTCTTGATAAGGTTTAATCAGCAATCTGGGCTTCTATGTCGCCATATTTTTAGTGTGTCTTTGAAAAGGGACCAGGAATCTTGGGTTCCAATTCCTAAAGTGCTTTATTGGAGTCTTTATCTTGATATGCAAGCAACTGGAATTCTAGGTCACCAGGAAATATCTTGGCCTCTTGCTGAGAATGTAGCAGGAATGTCAGTAATTGCAGTCCTCATATACAGAATACTACACTACCTGTTTCTATGGAAGAATAAGGAATCTTGTTTACACGAGGCCTCCAACCCCAAAAAGCTACTGACGATCTTGCTAAGAGATAGCCGCCATTCAAGTTTTAGGAGTAGGAATCTGGATAATGGGAGTCCTCATATACAGGAAACTGCACTGTCTATTGCTAAAGGAGAATAAGGAATCTGGTTTACACGTGACCTCCATCCCAATATAACTTCAGGGTTTCTTGCTTAGAGATAAACAC
>NW_007259110.1:10032-12025 GCF_000164805.1 Carlito syrichta | reverse complement strand
TTTTGACACAAGACAAGGGTTTTGCAGTTGCCAAATGTTTAGTACGTATTTTTAAAGGTAAACATTAATCATAGAATCCACGTTCCTAGGAAACTGCTAGGCATCTGTCTTTTGATATACTGAGTTTGAAATCCACATCGACAGGAAAAATCTGGCCATCTTACTAAGAACGAAAAGGAAATCCGGTTCTAGGATTTCTCATTTTCTGGAATCTACAGGGCCTCTTGATAAGGTTTACAGCAATGTGGGCTTCTGGATACCTACATTTTCAGAGCTACTTGCTCCGTGGATACGCTAAATCTGTCATTACAGATCCTCAGGAATATTCTAGTCCTCTTGTTAGTTGTAATCAACGCACTGTCCCTACAAATCCTTTGGTTTCCTAGGAACATCAACGACGATAATCATATTCCCCAGAATGAAAAGGTATATTGGTACAAAATTCATCGATTCTGGTGACCTCAAATTACAGAAAATTCTTGTGGGAAGGCAGGTCGGAATTGGGATTTTGGGTTTGGAAGATTCCACATTTTGGGGAGGTCTTGTGAAGGGGAATCAGGAATCTTGGATTATATTTCCCAAAGAACATTATGTACGTCTTTCTCTTCATTTCCAAAAAACTGGAATTCTCGGTCACCAGGAACTGTCTCGTCATCCTGAGGAGTGAAGCAGAAAGCTGGGTAATGGAGGTCGTCATATACCGGAAACTGCATGTCATATTGCTAAGGATCAATAAGAAATCTTCCTTATATGAGTCCTCAATCCCAAAACTACAGGGCGTCTTTCTAAGACGTAACCACGAATAACGTTTTTGAAGTAGGTATCTGGGTAATGGGAGTCCTCACATACAGGAAACTTCACTGCCTATTGCTAAGTAAGAATAAGCAATCTGCGTTACTCGTGTCCTCAATCCCAAAATAACTTCAGGTTGCCTTGCTATGGGCTAAACACTAATCATGGTGTTTTCGAGCATGAATCTGGGAAATGGAGTCCTTATTTACAGGCAACCACATGACCTTTTTCTAAGAAAGAATAAGGAATCTGAGTTACACGAGTCCTCAATCCCAAACATCTGCAGAGCATCTTGTAATGTGCTAAAAAGGAACCGGAGTTTCGAAGCAGGATGTATCTAATGAGAGTCCTAATATACAGGAAAATACACAGCCCCTTGCCAAGTAAGAAAAAGAATCCAGGTTATAGCATTCTTCAGTCAGGAACTTAACAGGCCATCTGCTGTGGTCTAAACAAGAATCAAGGTTTAGAGCTGGAACATAGGTAATAGCAGTCCTCATATGCAGAATCTATATGATCTCTAGCTAAGGAGAACTCAGAAACCTCTTTTACATGTTTCCTCCAACACAATATCTACATGACATCTTGCTAATGACAAACAAGAATCAGGGTTTCTAAACCGGAATTGGGGAAAGGGAGTCCTCATATACAGGACATTACACAGCCCCTCACTAAGGAAGAATAAGGAATCTGTGATACACTAGTCAACAATCCAAAAATTCTCAGGTTGTCATGCTGCGGAATAAACAAGAATCAAGGCTTTGAGCTCGTCTCATATTTCAGAGATATTTGGCTTGTGGGTATTATGAATCAGTCGTTTCAGGAAAGGGAATCCGCTTTATGGAGTTATCAATCGCCTGAATCTACAAGGTCTCTTGATAAGGTTTAAACAGCAATCTGGGCATCTATGTCGCCATATATTTAGTGTGTCTTTTGAAAACGTACCAGGAATCTTGGATTCCAATTCCTCAAGAACTTTATGCGAGTCTTTCTCTTGATATCAAAGCAACTGGAGTTCTAGGTCACCAGGAAATATCTTTGCGTGTTGCTGAGAATGAAGCATGAATTTCAGTAATGGGAGTCCTCATATACAGAACAGTACACAATAGATTACTATGCAAGAATAAGGAATCTTGATTACTCGAGTCCTCCATCCCAAAAACCTACAGAACATCTTGTTAAGAGGTAACCAACATTCAGG
>NW_007259110.1:1134-9921 GCF_000164805.1 Carlito syrichta | reverse complement strand
TACTCATATACAGGAAACTGCACTGTGTATTGCTAAGGGAGAATAAGGAATCATGTTTACACATGTCCTACATCCCCCAAAAAACTTCAGGGTGTCTTCCTAAGGGCTAAACACAAATTTGGGTTTTTGAAGCATAAACTATGAAGTTAAATCCTCTTATACAGGCAACTGCACTGACTTTTCCTTTAAAGAATAAGGAATCTGGTTGACATATTTTCTCAATCCCCTAAAAGTACACAGCGTCTTTCTTAGATCTAAATAAGAATCAATTTTTTGACGCATATATCTGTGAACAGGAGTACTAATATAAAGGCAACTGCACGGCTGTTGCTAATTATAAGGAATCTGTGTTATATGAATCCTCAGTCCTGACAATCTACAGGGTATCTTGATGAGGGCTAAAGAAGAATCAGTGTTTCGAGGCATGAATGTGGGTAATAGCAGTCCTCATATACAGGAAACTACATGGCCTCTTTCTAAGAAAAGAAAAAATCTCTTTTCCACGGATCATCTATCAAAAATCTACATGACGTCTTAAAAGGGCTAAACAAGAATCAGGGTTTCAAAACATGAATCTAGGGAAAGAGATTTCACACCTACAGGACTCTACACGGCCTGAAACTAAGTACCAAAAAAGAATCTTTGCTGTACGCGTTCCCAATCCAAAAAATTCCCAAGGTGTCTGCTATGCGACAAACATGAAGCAGAGCTTCGAACTCCCCAAATTTTTTGGAGCAATTTAGCATGCAGATATTATGAATCGGTCATTTCAGGGCTCCAGCAACATTCTGGTCCTCTTAAAGTTGCAAACAGGTATTGGGCACTCCAAGTATGTTAGGTTCCTCAGAACAACCGAGGACGGATTCAAGGACAAAAACAATCTTCTTGCCATATTTGGATGTACCTCTGGTATTAAGTTGAACCCTGTAATCCTTCCCTTTTCGTGTCTCTTTTTATTTTGACACAGGACAAGGGTTTTGCAGTTGCCAAATATTTAGTACGTATTTTTAAAGGTAAACAGGAATCATAGAATCCACGTTACTAGGAAACTGCTGGTCATCTGTCTTTTGATATACTGAGTTTGGAATCCACATCGACAGGAAAAATCTGGTCATCTTCCTAAGAACGAAAAGTAAATCCGGTTATAGGATTTCTCATTTTCCGGAATCTGCAGGGCCTCTTGATAAGGGTTATTCAGCAATGTGGGCTTTAGGATAGCTACAATTTCAGAGCTACTTGCTTCGCGGATATGCTATATCTGTCATTACAGATCCAAAGGAATATTCTGGTCCTCTTGTTAGTTATAATCAGCGCTCTTTCCCTACAAATCCTTTGTTTCCTAGGAACATCTACGAACATAATCCTATTCCCCAGAATCAAAAGGTATATTGGTACAAAATTCAACGACTCTGGTGACCTAAAATTACAGAGAATTTTTGTGGGAGGGCAGGTTGGAATTGGGATTTTGAGTTTGGAAGATTCCACATTTTGCCGAGGTCTTGTGAAGGGGAACCAGGAATCTTGGATTCCAGTTCCCAAAGAACATTATGGACGTCTTCCTCTTGATATCCAACAACCTGGAATTCTAGGTCACCATGAACTGTCTCATCATCCTGAAGAGTGAAGCAGAAAGCTGGTTAATGGAAGTCTTCGTATACCAGAAACTACACATCATACTGCTAAGGAAGAATAAAGAATCTTCCTTATATGAGTCCTCAATCCCAAAATACATGCCGTCTTTCTAAGAGGTAACCACGAATAACGTTTTTGAAGTAGGAATCTGGGTAATGGGAGTCCTCACATACAGGAAACTTCACTGCCTATTGTTAAGTAAGAATAAGCAATCTGCGTTACTCGTGTCCTCAATCCCAAAATAACTTGCAGGTTGTCTTGCTATGGGCTAAACAGAAATCATGGTGTTTTCGAGCATGAATCAGGGAAATGGAGTCCTTATTTACAGGCAACTACATGACCTTTTGCTAAGAAAGAATAAGGAATCTGAGTTACACGAGTCCTCAGTTCCAAACATCTGCAGAGCATCTTGTAATGTGCTAAAAAGGAATCAGATTTTCGAAGCAGGATATATCTAATGAGAGTCCTAATATACAGGAAAATACACAGCCCCTTGCCAAGGAAGAGAACGAATCCAGTTTATAGCATACCTCAGTCAGGAAATCAACAGGCCATCTGCTGTGGTTTAAACAAGAATCAAGGTTTAGAAGCTGGAACAAGGGTAATAGCAGTCCTCATATGCAGTATCTATATGATCTCTAGCTAAGGAGAACTTAGAAACCACTTTTACTTTTACATGGTTCCTCCTAGACAATAACTACATGACATCTTGCTTATGGCAAAACAAGAATCAGGGTTTCCAAACCGGATTTGGGGAAAGGGAGTCCTCATATACAGGACATCACATGGCCCCTCACTAAGGAAGAATAGGGAATCTGTGATACACTAGTCCACAATCCAAAAATTCTCAGGGTGTCTTGCTGCGGAATAAACAGGAATCAAGGCTTTGAGCTCATCTAATATTGTGGAGATATTTAGTTTGTGGTATTATGAATCAGTCATTTCAGGACTCCAGCAACATTCTGGTCCTCTTGAGAGTTGTAATCGGGTATCTGGTAGTACAAGTCCCTTAGGTTCATCGGTACAATTAAAACCAGTTTCCTGGAAAAAAAAAAAAACATCTTACCATATTTGGATGTAACTTTGGTCTTAAGATGAACATGGTAATCCTTAAATTTCCGTTTGCACTTTATTTGTAGAGGGGAAGAGGGTTCTGCAGTTGGCAAATATTTAGCACGAATTATTAAAATGTAACCAGAATTCATGGAATCCACCTCCCTAGGAAACATCTGGGCATCTGCATTTTGTATACAGACTTTTGGAATCCACATGGACAGGGAAAATCAGGGCATCTTGCTGAGAACGGAAAGGGAATCCGGTTCATGGATTTATCAATCGCCTAAATCTGCAAGGTCTCTTGATAAGGTTTAAACAGCAATCTGGGCATCTATGTCGCCATATATTTAGTGTGTCTTTTGAAAACGGACCAGGAATCTTGGGTTCCAATTCCTCAAGAACTTTATGCGAGTCTTTCTCTTGATATCAAAGCAACTAGAATTCTAGGTCCAGGAAATATCTTTGCGTCTTGCTGAGAATGAAGCATGAATTTCAGTAATGGGAGTCCTCATATACAGATCACTACACATTCTGTTGCTTCGCACGAATAAGGAATCTTGCTTACACGAGTCTTCCATCCCAAAAACCTACAGAGCATCTTGCTAAGAGGTAACCAACATTCATGTTTTGGGAGTAGGAATGTGGATAATGGCAGTACTCATATACAGGAAACTGCACTGTGTATTGCTAAAGGAGAATAAGGAATCATGTTTACACGTGTCCTCCATCCCCCAAAGAACTTCAGGGTGTTTTCCTAAGGGCTATACACAAATTTGGGTTTTTGAAGAATAACCTACGAAATTAAATCCTCTTATACAGGCAACTACACTGACTTTTCCTATAAAGAAGGAATCTGGGTGACATGTTTTCTCAATGCCCTAAAAGTACATGGCGTCTTCTTAAGATCTAAACAAGGATCAATCTTTCGACGCATATATCTGTGAACAGGAGTACTCATATACAGGCAACTGCACGGCTTTTGCTAAATATAAGGAATCTGTGTTATATGAGTCCTCAGTCCTGAAAATCTACAGGGTATCTTGCTTAGGGCTAAAGAAGAATCAGGTTTAGAGCATTGAATGTGGGTAATAGCAATCCTCATATACAGGAAACTACATGGCCTCTTGGTAAGAAAAAGAAGAAATTTATTTTCCACGGTTCGTCTATCAAAAAATCTACATGACGTCTTACTAAGGGTTAAACAAGAATCAGGGTTTCGAAACCGGAATCTAGGGAAAGAGAGTCCACACATACAGGACTCTACACGGCCTGCAACTAAATGCAAAAATAGAATCTTTGCTGTACACGTTCTCAATGCAAAAAATTCCCAAGGTGTCTGCTATGCGACAAACATGAAGCAGAGCTTCGTACTCCCCAAATTTTTGGAGCAATTTAGCATGCGGATATTATGAATCAGTCATTTCAGGACTCCAGCAGCATTCTGGTCCTATTAAAGTTGCAAACGGGTATTGGGCACTCCAAGTACGTTAGGTTCCTCAGAACAACCTAGGCCGGATTCCAGGACAAAAAGAATCTTCTTACCATATTTGGATGTACCTCTGGTATTAAGGTGAACCCTGTAATCCTACCCCTTTCATGTCTCTTTTTATTTTGACACAGAACAAGGGTTTTGCAGTTGCCGAATGTTTAGTACGTATTTTTAAAGGTAAACAGGAATCATAGAATCCACGTTCCTAGGAAACTGCTGGGCATCTGTCTTTTGATATACTGAGTTTAGAACCCACATGGACTGGAAAATTCTGGTCATCTTACTGAGAATGAAAAAGAAATCCGTTTCTAGGATTTCTCATTTTCCGGAATCTATAGGGCCTCTTGATAAGGTTTAATCAGAAATGTGGTCTTCTGGATACCTACATTTGCATAGCTACTTGTTCCGTGGAAATGCTGAATCTATCATTACAGATCCTCAGGAATATTCTGGTCCTCTTGTTAGTTGTAATCAACGCTCTGTCCCTACAAATCCTTTTGTTTCCTATGAACATCTACGTCCAAGTTCATATTCCCCAGAATCAAAGGTATATTGGTACAAAATTCATCGATTTTGGTGACTTCAAATTACAGAAAATTCTTGTGGGAGGGCAGGTCGTAATTGGGATTTTGGGTTTGGAAGATTCCACATTTTGGGGAGGTCTTGTGAAAGGGATCCAGGAATCTTGAATTCCAGTTCCCAAAGAACATTATGGACGTCTTTCTCTTGATATCCAAAAAACTGGAATTCTCGGTCACCAGGAACTATCTCGTTATCCTGAAGAGTGAAGCAGGAAGCTGAATAATGGAGGTCGTCGTATACCGGAAACTACACATCATATTGCTAAGGGAAAATAAGGAATCTTCCTTATATGAGTCCTCAATCCCAAAAGTACAGGCCGTCTTTCTAAGAGGTAACCATGAATCACGTTTTTGAAGTAGGAATCTGGGTAATGGGAGTCCTCACATAGAGGAAACTTCACTGCCTATTGCTAACTAAGAATAAGCAATCTGCGTTACTCATGTCCTCAATCCAAAAACAAATCAGGTTGTCTTGCTATAGGCTAAACACGAATCATGGTGTTTTTGAGCATGAATCTGCGAAATGGAGTCCTTATTTACAGTCAACTACATGACCTTTTGCTAAGAAAGAATAAGGAATCTGAGTTACACGAGTGCTCAATCCCAAACATCTGCAGAGTATCTTGTAATGTGCTAAAAAGGAATCAGAGTTTCGAAGCAGGATGTATATAATGAGACTACTAATATACAGGAAAATACACAACCGCTTGCCAAGGAAGAAAAAGAATCCAGGTTATAGCATACCTCAGTCAGGAAATCAACAGGCCATCTGCTGTGGTCTAAACAAGAATCAAGCTTTAGAAGCTGGAACATAGGTAATAGCAGTCCTCATATGCAGAATCTATATGATCTGTAGCTAAGGAGAACTCAGAAACCTCATTTTCATGGTTCCTCTGAAACAATATCTACATGGCATCTTGCTAATGGCAAAACAAGAATCAGGGTTTCCAAACCGGAGTATGGAAAGGGAGTCCTTATATACAGGACATTACACGGCCCCTCACTAAGGAAGAATAAGGAATCTGTGATA
Source organism: Carlito syrichta (assembly GCF_000164805.1). Classification (NCBI taxonomy): domain Eukaryota; kingdom Metazoa; phylum Chordata; class Mammalia; order Primates; family Tarsiidae; genus Carlito; species Carlito syrichta. The sequence goes on along the minus strand of NW_007259110.1, from coordinate 4,133 downwards.
CACCAATCCACAATCCAAAATTTCTCAGGGTGTCTTGCTGCGGAATAAACAAGAATCAAGGCTTCGAGCTCGTCTCATATTTTGGAGATATTTGACTTGTGGGTATTATGAATCAGTCATTTCAGGACTCCAAAAACATTCTGGTCTTCTTGAGAGTTGTAATCGAGTATCTGGTAGAACTAGTCCCTTAGGTTCTTGGGGACAATTAAGGCCAGTTCCCTGGAAAAAATGTATCATCTTACTGTATTTCGATGTAACTTTGGTCTTAAGATGAACTTTGTAATCCTTAAATTTCCGTTTCTACTTTATTTGTAGAGGGACCGAGGCTTTTGCAGTTGCCAAATATTTAGTACTAATTATTGAAATGTAACCAGGATTCATATAATTCACGTCCCTAGGAAATATCTGGGCACTTGCATTTTTAACTATAGAGTTTTGGAATCGACATGGACAGGAAAATCAGGGAATCTTGCTGAGAACAGAAAGGGAATCCGGTCTTGGAGTTCTCAATCGCCTAAATCTACAAGGTCTCTTATTAAGGTTTAATCAGCTATCTGGTCTTCTATTTCGCCACATTTTTAGTGTGTCTTTTGAAAAGGGATCAGGAATCTTGGATTAAAATTCCTCAAGAACATTATGTGAGTCTTTCTCATGATATCCAAGCAACTGGAATTCTAGGTCACCAGGAATTATTGTGGCGTCTTGCTGAGAATGAAGCAGGAATTTCAGGTATGGGAGTCCTCATATACAGAACACTACACGACCTGTTGCTACGGAAGAATAAGGAATCTTGTTTACACGAGTCTTCCATCCCAAAAAACAACAGAGCGTCTTACGAAGAGATAAGCACAATACAGGTTTTGGGAGTAGGAATCTGGATAATGGTAGTCCTCATAAAGAGAAAACTGCCCTCTCTATTGCTAAAGGAGTATAACAAATTAGGATTACACGTGTAGTCCATCCCAATAAAAACTTCAGGTTGTCTTCTTAGAGTAAACCACGAATTTTGGTTTTTGAAGCATAAACTTGGGAAATGAAATCCTCATATACAGGCAATTGCACTGTCTTTTCCTAAGAAAAAATAAGGAATGTGGGTGATATATTTTCTCAATCCCCAAAAAAGTACACGGCGTGTTCCTAAGGTCTATACAAGACTCAAACTTTCAACGCCAGTACCTGTGAACAGGAGTACTCAAATACAGGCAACTGCACGGCTGTTGCTAAAAATAAGGAATGTGGGTTATACCAGTCCTCAGTCTTGAAAATCTACAGGGCATCTTGCTGACGGCTAAAGAAGAATCAGGGATTCGAAGCCTTAATGTGTGTAATAGCAAACCTAATATACAGGAAACTACATAGCCTCTTGCTAATAAAAATAAGAAATCTGTTTTCCACAGTTCCTCCATCAAAAAATCTACATGGCGTCTTAATAAAGGATAAACAAAAGTAAGGGTTTCGAAACAAGAATGTAGAGAAAGAGAGTCCTCACATACAGGACACTACACGACCTCCAACTAATTACAAATGAAGAATCATTGTTGTACTCATCGTCAATCCAAAAAATTCCCACGGTGTCTGCTATTGGACAAACAAGAAATTGAGCTTCAGGCTCCCAAATGTTTCAGAGAAATTTAGAATGCGGATATTATGAATTGGTCATTTTAGAACTCCAGCAACCATCTGGTCCTCTTAAAAGTTGTAAATGGGTATTGGGCACTCCAAGTCCATAAGGTTCCTCGAAAAAACTAAGTCCAGATTCCAGGACAAAAAGAATCTTCTTGTCATATTTGGATGTTACTCTGGTCCTAAGGCAAATCTCGTAATCCTTCCCCTTCCGTGTCTCTTTTTATTTTGAGAAGGTACAAGGGTTTTGCACTTTCCAACATTTACTACCTACTTTTAATGATAAACAGGAATCATGGAATCCACGTCCCTAGGAAACTTCTGAGTATCTGTCTTTTGAAATACTGAATTTGGAATCCACATCGACAGGAAAAATAAGGGCATCTTACTGAGAACGAAAAGGAAATCCGTTTCTAGGAGTTCTCATTTTCCGGAATCTACAGGGCCTCTTGATAAGGTTTAATCAGCAATCTGGGCTTCTGGGTCCGACATTTTCAGAGCCAGTTGCTCCCTGGATACGCTAAATCTGTCAGTAAAGATGCTCAGGATCTTTCTGGTCCTCTTTTTAGTTGTAATCAAGGATCTGGCCCTTGAAATCCTTTTGTTTCCTGGGAAAAATCTATGACTATAATCATATTCCCCAGAATCAAAGGTATATTTTATCAAAATTCCTCGATTCAGGTGACCTCAAAGTACAGAAAATTCTTGTGGGTGGACAGGTAGGAATTGGTATGTTGGGTTTCGAAGATTCCACATTTTGCAGAGGTCTTTTAAAGGGGAAACAGCAATCTTGGATTCCTGTTCCCAAAGAACATTATGGACGTCTTTCTCTTGATACCCAAAACCTGGAATTCTCAGTCGCCAGTAACCTTTACGGTATCCTGCATAGTGAAGCAGGTAGCTGGGTAATGGATTTCGTCTTATAAGGAAACTACATGTCATATTGCTAAGGAAGTTTAAGGAATCTTCCTTATATGAGTCCTCAATCCCAAAATCTACAGCCCATAACCTAAGAGGTAACCACGAATCAGGATTTTGAAGTAGGAAACTGGGTAATGGGAATACTCATATACTGGAAACTTGACTGCCTATTGCTAAGTAAGAATAAGGAATCTGCATAACTCGGGTCCTCAATCCCAAAAAAACTTCAGGTCGTCTTGCTATGGGCTTAACACGAATCATGGTGTTTTTGAGTATGAATCTGGTAAATGGAGTCCTTATTTACAGGCAACTCCATGACGTGTTGCCAAGAAAGAATAAGGAATCTGGGTTACATGAGTCCTCAATCCCAAAAATCTACAGAACCTCTTGGAAAGTACTAAAAAGTTATCAGAGTTTTGAAGCAGGATGTATCTAATGAGAGTCCTATATACAGG
>NW_007259110.1:0-684 GCF_000164805.1 Carlito syrichta | reverse complement strand
TGTTGTAGTATATACAAGAATCAAGACTTCAGCGTGTCTCATGTTTCAGAGATATTTATCTTGTGGGTATTATGAATCAGTCATTTCAGGACTCCAGCAACATTCTGGTCCTCTTGAGAGTTGTAATCGGGTATCTGGTAGTACAAGTCCCTTAGGTTCCTCGGGACAATTAAGGCCAGTTTCCTGGAAAAAAGTATCATCTTACCGTATTTGGATGTAACTTTGGTCTTAAGATAAACTTGTTAATCCTTAAATTTCCGTTTCTACTTTATTTGTAGAGGGACCGAGGGTTTTGCAGTTGCCAAATATGTAGTACGAATTATTAAAATGTAACCAGGATTCATGGAATCCACGTCCCTAGAAAACATCTGGACATCTGCATTTTGTATACAGACTTTTAGAATCCACATGGACAGGGAAAATCAGGGCATCTTGCTGAGAACGGAAAGGGAATCCGTTTCTTGGAGTTCTCTATCGCCTAAATCTAGAAGTCTCTCGATATGGTTTAATCAGCAATCTGGGCTTCTATGTCGCCACATTTTTAGTGTGTCTTTTGAAATAGGACCAAGAATTTTGGGTTCCAATTTCTCAAGAACTTTATGTGAGTCTTACTCTTGATTTCCAAGCAACTGGAATTCTAGGTCACCAGGAAATATCTTGACGTCTTGCTGAGAATGAAGCAGG
>NW_007259109.1:1249-11076 GCF_000164805.1 Carlito syrichta | reverse complement strand
ACCTGAGACAATATGTCCGTAGAAAACTTCTACTCACGTTACCAATGTGGAACAAGAAAAATCAGTTTCCATATGACCAGCAAACTTCTGGGCAGTAGCCAATTTTTCCCTGGCTTACAGACGTTCTCATAACTAGAAGCCTACAGGATTTTTCTAAATGCTAATCAGGCATTTGGGAGTACCAGTCCCCACATTATTCAGAGCTAATTTTTGTATCCGTACCACAATCTGTCATTACCAATCACCAGGAACCAGCTGCTCCTCTTCTTGGCTTTTTCTGCAGGAGGCTGAAAGGCCAGATTCCACAACCCAATGAATCATCTCACCATTTTTAGTGTATATATCTGGCTTCAGGTTTACCTCCTAATCCAGAAACTACTGCTAGAATTTTAGATTGATTTCATAACTTGGAATTAGGGGTTCCCACATATTTAGGATGTATTCTTAAAGGGGATCCAGCAATCATGGTTTACAGGGCCCTCCTGACCTTTTGGGCGAATGAATAGTGGTATATAAAAGATTTTACTTCCACATCGTAATGTAACATTCGAGATTCTTACTGAGAACACAAACAATCTGGGTTATGTGGGTCATCAATCCAAGAAGTCTACCTGGCCATATTATAAGGGCTAATCTGGAATCTGGGTTTCTAATTCCCCATATTATTTAGTGCTATATGCCTCTTGGATATGACAATTTGTCATTATAGATTCTCAGCAACCTTCTGTTGTTCTTGATAGTTGTAACCGGCAATATGGACCTAAAAGTCCATTGGGGTCCTCAGGACAACAAAGGGCAGATTCCAGGACACAAAGTATCTTATTGCCATATTTGTAGGTAACTCTCGTTTAAGATGTAACTTCTACTCCTAAAACTTCCGTTTTTCCTCCAATTCAAATAGGGGCGTGGTGTTTTGAGGTTGCAAATACTTATTAGGTACTTTTAAGGGTAATCAGGATTCATGGATTCCACGTCCTAGGATACTTCTGGCATCTGCCTATTTGTATACAGAGTTTTGGGATCCACATCACGAGGGAAAATCAGGGCATCTTGCTGAGAAAGAAAAGTAAATCTGGTTCTAGGAGTCCTCATTCGCCAGAATCTACAAGGCCTCTTCATACGGTTTAATCAGCAATCTGGGCTTCAAGTCCCCTACATTTTTCAGAGCTAATTGCTCCTTGGAAACCCTAAATCTGTCATTAGAGATCCCCAGGAACTTTCTGGTCCTCTTGATAGTTGTAATCGAGGATCTGGCCCTACAAATCCTTTCGTGTCCTAGGAACATCTACGAACATAATCAGGTACCCCAGGAATCAAAGGGCATATTGGTACAAAATTCCTCAATTCAGGTTACCTCAAACTACAGAAATTTCTTGTGGTCGGGCTCGTGGGATTTGCGACATTGGGATTAGAAGATTCCACATTTTGGAGTGGTCTTGTTAACTGGAACCAGGAATCTTGGATTGCAGTTCCCCAAGAATCTTATGAGAGTCTTTCTCTTGATATCCAAACAACTGGAATTCTAGGTCACCAGGAAATGTCTCAGCGCCTTGCTGAGAATGAAGGATTCTGGGTAATGGGCGTCCTCCTATACAGGAAAACAGGGCCTCTTGCTAAGGAAGAATGAGGAATTTTGGTTGCACTAGTCCTCAATCCCAAAAATCCTCAGGGTGTCTTATTAAAGGTAACCAAGAATCCGGATTTGAAGTAGGAATCTGGGTAATGGGAGTACTCCTATAGAGCAAACTGCACTGCCTATTGCTATGGAAGAATAAGGAATATGGTTACACGTGTCCTCAATCACAAAAAAATTCAGGGCGTCTTGCTAAGTGCTAACACGAATCAGGGCTTTTGATGAGTTAATCTGGGGAAATTGAAACCTCATATACAGAAAATTACACGGGTTTTGCTAAGAAAGAATAAGGATTGTGGGTTACACATGTTCTCCATCCCCAAAAAACAATGGGGTGACTTGCTAAGGGCTAAAGAAGATTCAGCGATTCGAAGCAGTATTGTCTCTAATAGTCCTCATTACATGAAACATCGCGGCCTCTTGCTAAGGAAAAATAAGGAATCTGTTTTACACGGTTCCTCAATAACAAAATCTGCATGGCGTCTTGCTATGGGCTAACCAGAATCTGAGTTTCAGAAAGGGAATCTGGGGAAAGGGAGTCCTCAAATACAGGACACTACAAGACTCTAGCAAGGAAGAAAATGGATCTGTGTTACAGGAGTCCTCATACGAATAATACTCAGGGCGTCTTGCTACGGGACAAACAAGAATCAGGGCTTCGAACTCCCCCTCATGTTGTGAAGCTATTTAGCTTGTGGATATTACGAATCAGTCAACTCAGGACTCCAGCAACATTCTGGTCCCCTTCCTCGTTGTAAATGGGTATCTGGCCCTTCAAGTCCGTTTGGTTCCTCGGAACAACTAAGGCCAGATTACAGGACCAAAAGGATCATCTTGCCATATTTGGATGTAATTATGATCTTATGATGAAACATGTAAGTCTTAAATTTCCGTTTGTCCTTTTATTTTGAGAATGGCCGATAGTTTTGCAGTTGTCAAATGTTTAGTATGTATTTTTAAAGTAATGAGACATGATGGATTTCTCATCTCTATAAAATTCCTGGGCATCTGTCCTTGTGGATACAGTGTTTTGAAATCAAAATCGACAGGGAAAATCAGGGCATTTTGCTGAGAACGAAAAGGGAATCCGGGTTCTTGGAGTTCTCAATCGCAGAAGTCTACAGGGCCTCTTGATAAGGTTTAATCAGGAATCTGGGCTTCAAGGTACACACATTGTTAGGGTGTCTTGTACAACGGAACCGGGAATCTTGGATTCCAATTTCCCCAAGAAACTTCTGGGAGTCTTACTATTGTTATCCAAAAAACTTGAATTCTACATTACCAGGAAATATCTCAGTGTCTTGCTGAGAATGAAGCAGGAATCTGGGTAATGGCAGTCCTCATATACAGGATACTGCACTGCCTCTTGCTAAGGATGAATAAGGAATCTGGATTACATGAGTCCTCATTCCCGAAAATCGACAGGGCATCTTGCTAAGGGCTAAACAAGAATCAGGGTTTCGAGCACCCTTCAGGTTTTAGAACTACTTGTTATGTGGACATTACTAATCAATCATTCTTGAACTCCAGCAACACTCTGGTACTCTTGATAGTTGGGAACGAGAATCTGGCCCTACAAGTCCATTTAGATACTGGGATCCTCTGACGCATGATTGCAGGACACAAATATTGCTTTCGGATTTTTTGTATGTAACAGTAACTTCAGTGTTACCTCGTACTCCAGAATCTTCAGTGGCACCGCTGCTCGGAATTAGGACTTTGGGTTTTGGAGTTCAAATTTTTAGGAGGTATTTTTTGGAGGGAACCAGGACTCTTAGAATTCACGTCCCCATGCATATTCTTGTCATCTTTCTATGAGTATACAAGAGTCTGAACATACAGATCAACAGGAAACATCTCGTCGTTTTGCTTAGAACGAAATAGGAATCTGGTCACTGTGTCCCTTGAAAGTTTCTTCACGTGTTACAAAAAAGGATCCAGGAATCTCGGTTTCCATGTAACTTGCAAACATCTGGCCAATTGCTAACTTATCCGTGGCTTAAGACAGTGTTCATACTTAGGAATCGACAGGGACTTTAGCTAAATGCTAATCTGGAATCTGGGAGTCCTGGTTCCCATATTATTCAGAGCAACGTCCTATATGCATACCTCAAATCGGGCATCACTGATCCCCAGGAACGTGCTGCGCCTCTTGAAAGTTGTAACTGAGAATCAAGCCTACTGGTCCGTTTGTTTCACAGGGTCCTGAAAGGCCAGATTCCACAATCAAAGGATCATCTTGCTATTTGTTAATGTGACCACTGGCTTCAGGTTCGCTCGTAGTCTAGAAAATACTGCTGGAATTTCGTTTTGGTGTTCAGAATATGGGTTTAGGGGTTCCCACATATATAGGACGTATTTTTAAGGGGAACGAACAATCTTGGATACCAGGTCCCTGGGAAACTTCTGGCCCTTTGGGTACTGGTATGTAAGAATTTGGACATCCACATCACCAGAGAACGTCCAGGTGTCTTTCTGATATTAAAAGAGATTTCTGGATTAAGGGATACCACAATCCATGAACTCTACAGTGCTCCATTATAAGCGCTTATCTGGAATCTGGGCTTCTAGTTCTCCAAATTCTTCAGAGCAACTCGCCACTTGGAAAGGACATGTGTCATTATAGATTACCAACAGCCTTCTGGTTTCTTGATTGCTATTACCAAGAACCAGTCTCTGCAATTCAGTTCGTTTCTTTGGGACAACTAAACCAGATTCCAGGACTGAAAGAATCATCTCGAAATATTTGTGTGTAACACTTGTCTTAAGATGTACCCTGTAATCCTAAAACTTCCGTTTGTGCATCTATTTGATGTGGACTGGGGCTTTTGTGGTTGTTATGCATGTAGTACATATTTTTAAAGGTAACCAGGAATCACGGATTCCATGTCCCTGGGAAAAAGCTGGAATTTGTCTATTTGCATACAGAATTGTGGCATCTAGATCGCCAGGGAAAATGGAGTCTTACTAAGGGAGAAAAATGTATCAGGGGTTTGAAACATGAATCTGGGGAATCGAGTTCTCATATATAGGAAACTTCACAGCCTCTTGCTAAGGATGAATAAGGAATCTGGGTTACACCTGACCTCAATCCTAAAAATCTACAGGGCGTCTTTCTAAGGGCTAAACAAGAATCTGGGTTTCAAAGCAGGAATCTGGGTAATGGGAGTCTTCATATACAGGAAACTACACAGCCTCCTGCTAAGAAAGAATAAGAAATCTGGTTTTCATGAGTCCTCAATGCCAAAAATCTACTGGGTGTCTTGCTAAGGGCTAAACAATAATCAGGATTTCTAAGCGGGAATCTGGGGAATGGGAGACCTCTTATACATTAAACTACACGGGCTCTTGCTAAGGAAGAATAAAGGATCTGGGATACACGAGTCCTCAATTCCTATAATGTACAGGGCATCTTGCTAAGGCCTACAAGATTCCGGGCTTCGATGGCCCCATATTTTTCAGAACTGTTTCCTAGGTGGATATTATGAATCAGTCATTCCAGAAGTCCAGCAACATTCTTGTCCTCTCAATAGTTTAATCGAAAATATGGCACTAGAAGTCCATTTAGATTCAGGATCCTCTAACGCCAAATTTCAGGACACAAGTAATCATTTCTGGTTTTTTGAATGTAAGCCCTGAGTTCAGAGTTACCTCGTACTCCAGAAACTTCTGGGAGTTCAACTATTCGGAATTAGGACCTTGGGTTTAGATGTTGCACCATGTTTAGCAGGAATTTTTGGAGGGCATCAGGGTCTTGGTTTCCAAGTCCTCAGCAACATTCTGGAGCCTTTCTATTGGGAGCCACGGGTCTGGACTTCCAGGGCACTGGGAAACATCTGGTCTTGTTGCTGATAACGAAACAAGAATCTGAGACACTATCTTCCTAGAAAGCTTCTACTCATGTTACTAATGTGGAACAAGGAAAATCAGTTTCCATGTGACCAGAAAACTTCTGGGAAGTTGCTAATTTTTCCCTGGCTTAAGTCAGATCTCATAACTAGAAGCCTACAGGATTGTTCTAATTGCTCATCAGGCATTTGGGAGCCCAAGTCGCCACATTTTTCAGAGCTAATTCCTGTATCCGTACCACAAATCTGTCATTACCAATCAGCAGGAACCAGCTGCTTGTCTTCTTAGTTGTAATAGAGAATCTGGCCATCTACTTGACTTTTTTTGCAGGAGGCTGTAATTCCAGATTCCACAACCCAATGAATCATCTCGCCATTTTTAGTGTAATATCTGGCTTCAGGTTTACCTACTAATCCAGAAACTACTGCTGGAATTTTAGATTGATTTTACAACTTCAGATTAGGAGTTCCCACATATTTAGGATGTATTCTTAAAGGGGATCCAGCAATCTTGGATTCCTGGGCCTTCCTTACCTTTTGGGCGAATGAATAGTGGTATATAAGAGATTTTACTTCCACATTGTCAGCTAACGTCCGGGAGACTTACTGAGAACCAAAAGAATCTGGGTTACTTGGGTGGCCAATCCAAGAAGTCTACCTGGCCACATTGTAAGGGCTAATCTGGAATCTGGGCTTCTAATTCCCCACATTATTTAGTGCTACATGCCTCTTGGATATGACAATTTTGTCATTATAGATTCTCAGTAAACTTTCTGGTTTTCTTGATAGTTTTAACCGAGAATGTGGACCTTCAAGTCCGTAGTGGTCCTCAGGAAAACAAAGGGCAGATTCCAGGTCCCAAAGAATCTTTTTGCCATATTTGCAGGTACCTATCGTCTTAAGATGTACCTTGTAATATTAAAACTTCCGTTTGTCCTTCAATTCGAATAGGGGCCTGGTGTTTTGAGGTTGCCAAATATTTATTAGGTACTTTTAAGAGTAATCATGATTCATGGATTCCACGCCCTAGAAAACTTCTGGGCATCTATTTGTATACAGAGTTTTGGAATCCACATCACAAGGGAAAATCAGGGCATCTTGCTGAGAACGAGAAGGAAATCCGATTCTATGAGTCCTCATTTGCCAGAATCTAAAGGGCCTCTTCATAAGGTTTAATCAGCAATCTGGGCTTCAAGGTCCCTACATTTTTAAGAGCTACTTTCTCCGTGGATATCCTAAATCTGTTATTAGAGATCCCCAGGAACTTTCTAGTCCTCTTGATAGTTGTAATCGAGGATCTGGCCCTACAAATCCTTTTGTGTCCTAGGAACATCTACGAACATAATCAGGTACCCCAGGAATCAAAGGGCATATTGGTACAAAATCCCTCGATTCAGGTTACCTCAAACTACAGAAAATTCTTGTCGTCGGGTTGGTGGGAATTGGGTTTAGAAGATTCCACATTTTGGGGTGGTCTTGTTAAGGGGAACCAGGAATCTTGGATTCCAGTTCCACAGAACCTTATGGGAGTCTTTCTCTTGAAATCCAAACAACTGGAATTCTAGGTCACCAGGAAATGTCTCAGAGCCTTGATGAAAATGAAGCAGGATTCTGGGTAATGGGCATCCTCATATACAGGAAAACACGGCCTCTTGCTAAGGAAGAGTGAGGAATTTGGGTTGCACTAGTCCACAATCCCAAAAATCCACAGGGAGTCTTATTAAGAGGTAACGAAGAATCCGCATTTTGAAGTAGGAATCTGAGTAATGGAAGTACTCATATAGTGGAAACTGCACTGTCTATTGCTGAGGACGAATAAGGAATATGGCTACACGTGTCCTCAATCTCAAAAAAATTCAGGGCGTCAGGTAAGGGCAGAACACGAATCAGGGTTTTTGATGCATGAATCTGGGGAGATGGAGTCCTCATATACAGGCAACTACACGGCCTTCTGTTAAGAAAGAATAAGTAATCTGGGTTACACTTGTTGTCAATCCCCAAAAAACTACAGAGTGCATTGCTAAGGGCTAAACAAGATTCAGGGATTCGAAGCAGGGATGTGGCTAACAGTCTGCATTACAGGAAACTTTTCAGCCTCTTGCCTAGGAAAAATAGGGAATGTGTTTTACACGGTTCCTCAATCACAAAATCTACATGGCGTCTTGCTAAGCGCTAAACAAGAATCAGGGTTCAAAACAGGAATCTGGGGAAAGGGTGTCCTCATATGCAGGACACTGCACGGTCTCTAGCAAAGGAAGAATACGGAATCTATGTTACACGAGTCCTCAATACGTAAAAATTCTCAGAGCGTCTTGCTACGGGACAAACAAGAATCAGAGCTTGGAACTCTCCTCATGTGGTGAAGTTCTTTAGCTTGTGGATACTACGAATCAGTCAATTCAGGACTCCAGCAACATTTGGGTCCCCTTGATCATTGTAAAGGGGTATCTGGCCCTACAAGCCCGTTAGGTTCCTCGGGACAACTAATGCCAGATTACAGGATGAAAAGGATCATCTTGCCAAATTTGGATGTAACTATGGTCTTAAGAAGGACCTTGTAAGTCTTAAACTTTCTTTTGTCCTTTTATTTTGAGAAGGGCCGATGGTTTTGCAGTTGCCAAATATTTAGTAAGTATTTTTAAAAGTAAACAGGAATCATGGATTCTTCATCCCTAGGAAACGCCTGGGCAGCTGTCCTTTGGATACAGTGTTTTGTAATCCACATCGACAGGGAAAATCAGGGCATCTTGCTGAGAACGAAAAGGGAATCCGGGTTCCTGGAGTTCTCATTCGCAGAAGTCTACAGGGCCTCTTGATAATGTTTAATCAGGAATCTGGGCTTCTAGGTCCCCACATTGTTAGGGTGTCTTTTACAGGGGAAGCAGGAATCTTGGATTCCAATTCCCCCAAGAATCTTCTGGGAGTCTTACTATTGTTATCCAAACAACTTGATTTCTGCATCACCAGGAAATGTCTCAGTGTATTGTTGAGAATGAAGCAGGAATCTGAGTAATGGCGGTCCTCATATACATGATACTACACTACCTCTTGTTAAGGATGAATAAGGAAACTGGGTTACATGTGTCCTCAGTCCTGAAAATCGACAGGGCGTCTTGCTAAGTGCTAAACAGGAATCAGGGCTTAGAGCACCCTTCATGCTTTAGAACTATTTGTTATGTGGATATTACAAATCAATGATTCTTTGACTCTAACAACACTCTGGTACACTTAACAGTTGTGAACGAGAATCTGGCACTACAAGTCCATTTAGATACTCGGAACCTCTGAGGGCAGATTCCAGGACACAAGTAATCCTCTCAGATTTTTTGTATGTAAGCCCTGACTTCAGGGTTACCTTGTACTCCAGAAACTTCTGTGGCTCCGCTGTTCGGAATGAGGACTTTGGGTTTTGGTGTTCAAATTTTTAGGAGGTATTTTTTGGAGGGAAGCAGGAATCTTAGAATCCATGTCCCCAGGCATATTCTTGTCATCTTTCTATGGTTATACAAGAGTTGGACTTACAGGTCAACAAGAAACATCTCGTCGTTTTGCTTAGAGTGAAATAGGAATCTGGGTCATTGTGTCCCTTGAAAGTTTCTACACGAGTTGCAAAAAAGAAACCAGGAGACTCGGTTTCCATGTAACTTGAAAACATTTGGCCAATTGCTAACTTATCCCTGACTGACTTAAGACTGTGCTTATACTTAGGAATCGACAGGGACTTTAGCTAAATGCTAATCTGGAATCTGGGTGTCTTGGTCCCCATATTATTCAGAGCAACGTCCTATATGCATACCACAAATCGAGCATTACCGATCCCCAGGAACGTGCTGCAACTCTTGATAGTTGCAACTGAAATCCGGCCTACTGGTCGGTTTGTTTTTCAGGGTCCTGAAAGGACAGATTCCACAATCAAAGGATCATCTTGGCTTTTGTTAATGTGACGACCGGCTTCAGGTTTAGCTCGCTGTCTGTAAAATACAACTGGACATTCGTTTTGGTTTTCCAGAATATGGGATTAGGGGTTCCCACATATGTAGGACATATTTGTTAAAGGGGAACCAGCAATCTTGGATTCCAGGTCCCTGAGAATCTTCTGGCCATATGAGTATTGTTAAGTAAGAATTTGGACATCCACATAACCAGAAAAAGTCCGGTGTCTTTCTGATAATAAAAAAGGAATCTCAGTTACAGGAGGCTTCAGTCCATGAATTCTACTCTGCTCCATTATAAGGGCTTATCTGGAATCTGGGCTTCTAGTTCTCCAAATTCTTCAGAGCAACTTGCCACTTGGAAAGGACAAGTGTCATTATAGATTCCAAGCACCCTTCTGGTTTCTTGATTGT
>NW_007259109.1:0-722 GCF_000164805.1 Carlito syrichta | reverse complement strand
TCTGGGTCACACGAGTCCTCAAATCTCAAAAACGTACAGGGAGTCTTACTAAGGGAGAAAGAAGTATCAGAGATTTGAAGCATGAATCTGGGGAATGGGAGTCTGATATATAGGAAACGTCACAGGCTCTTGCTAAGGATGAATAAGGAATCTGGGTTACTCTTGTTCTAAATCCCAAAAAACTATAGGGTGTCTTTCTAGGGGCTAAACAAGAATCAGGGCTTCGAGCACCCTTCATGTTTTAGAGCTATTTGTTATTTGGATATTACAAGTCAATCATTCCTGGACTCCAGCACCACTCTGGTACTCTAGATAGTTGTGAACGAGAGTCTAGCACTACAAGTCCATTTAGATACTCAGATCCTCTGACGCCAGATTGCAGGACACAAGTAATCCTCTCGGATTTTTTGTATGTAAGCTGTAACTTCAGTGTTACCTCATACTCCAGAATCTTCATTGGCTCCTCTGTTTGAAATTAGGACTTTGGGTTTTGGTGTTCAAATTTTTAGGAGGCATTTTTTGGAGGGAACCAGGAATCTTAGAATCCACATCCCCATGCATATTCTTGTCATCTTTCTATGGGTATACAAGAGTCAGAGATTCCAGGTCAACAGGAAACATCTCGTCGTTTTGCATAGAATGAAATAGACATCTGGTCACTGTGTCCCTTGAAAGTTTCTTCACATGTTACGAAAAAGGAACCAGGAAACTCGGTTTCCATG
>NW_007259108.1:3026-3943 GCF_000164805.1 Carlito syrichta | reverse complement strand
ATCTCTTATCAAGAAGGGTGCCTGAACGATGCATATTTTATAGCTAACCCTTAACTGTACGCCACAATTTTAAAATAAAAAATATGTTATATAAACATTTCTTCTAAAATTTATCTTTCTCTTCTCACCTTTTTAAATAATCAATGAGAAAAAAACTAATCCACCTGTTCAACACTTGACTCAGTAACATCCTTAGATAAATATCCAAGTGTGTCACTTTGAAATTCCAATACAGACAAACCCTCTGTGATTTTATGGAGATAAACTTACACTATCAAGGTTCTAATCCCATGTTAGGGATAAGAACAAGGCAAGTATCTGAGATGAAATGTCACATAGGATTTTTATTACATCTAGGGTGATCTGAGATGAAATGTCACATAGGATTTTTATTACACCTAGGGTCGGACAATAAGAGTAAATAATGTGAACAGCCTTGGTTCCCTACTCTACAGTGACAAGTGAGATAACTGCTACCAAAACAAATTAGCACCTTATTATATGAAGCACGGAGGGATGTGGCAATTTCCTTGGTCACAACGTGACCAGGGCTTACTGCTACAGAGCCCTGGCCAGAAACACTCAAGGGACCTGCTTCCGACAACTGGGAGCTTGCCTGTGGCCACAGTGTACTTTTCTCTTCTACAATCTGTTGCATGTGCACTACTATTGCTCATAGTCATACATGTTCTCCTTATCATGACACACATCATGTGTGGTAGATTCAGAATTAATGGGCAAAGACCTAGACCTCAATATATTGACATTTGGAGATTTTCTGATTGGGTACACAAAGATCAGGCTTCCGTTTCAACAATATGTAAGCTGAGGAGTTTTCTACTACATATATACATGTATAACAATAACAGAGATATTCAGTAGGAACACTAAGGTTTATGTTTTTACTAAAAGAGAAA
>NW_007259108.1:0-2495 GCF_000164805.1 Carlito syrichta | reverse complement strand
GGATACTTTTCTCTAACCTCTAATTGATCCGTATCCCTATATTTATTTCCTTCATCACGTTTAATGACCTAAAATAAGAGGAAACTGGGAATGGGAAAGGGCATATGCCAGGTAGAAAATGGAGTTTTGTGAGAATATAGACATCTTCCTCCAAGGTCAATCACCATGGACATGGACTTCACCTCTTCCTATTTTCTATTTGAATACAAACCAGTGCCCACATGAATATCAGAGAAATCACCAAGAGAGAACATGGACACATTTACACAAATACATTGTGTACCACAACTTCTAAATTATTTTTTGCAATCATGACCTTACCTTGTGAGCATGAGAAACCTGGGATGATTCTTCTCTCTGGTAGCAGCACCCAGAGGAGAGTGTCTCATTATTTACACATGACAATAGGAGAATGCTTCACCTGAGCACATGAATCAATATGGCTCCTTTTGTCCCTGGCATCCAGTCACAGGTGCAGCTTCAGCAACTAACCTCAAGACTAAATAATTCCATGCACTCGTCCCCACCTGTTCTCTCAATTCTCCATCTTCGATGGTTACTGGTGAAGCTTTATTTGCGAACCCCAAGGGAAAGGGCTCAAATAGTTGGATTCCACCTGTCATGGTGAAAATACCAACTGCAACTCATTCTTCATGGGTCAATATACTCGTGTCAAGTCTATATACTCCTGGGTTCTTTTGAGATCATTCATTAAATCCATGAATCGCATCCATGATCTCCTCATCAAATATTTTTCAGCAATGTTCTTTGTATTCTCTTCAAAATGGCCTTTCTTATTTTGCTATACAGATTATCTGATAATTATATTAAGATAAGGTGCAGTTAACTTAAGTTTAATGACTGAGGAAATGATAGTGAAGGAACAGATAAAGATACCAATATCCTAATCTTACTAAATTGAAAGTCAACCTACACAATACATAACAACATATGTTCTACAAGTGTCAGTATGTCACTAGATTTGAAAGGTAAGCAAAAGTAGACTGTTGAGAATCTATATTAGGAGGAGGAGAAGGGATTGATGTGAATTTGAGCTAAATCTTACTCAGGTATAACATGGAGGCAATACACATGTGATGGGTTAGTGAGGAGGATAACTTTACTAGAGATAATAAGGCAACAGCTAGAAGTGATGCCGCTTCAGACTTGGAATGTGGTAGGAACGTCCTGAGGAAAGTATCTGTGGCTTTTAACTGTGTGCATAGGTGATTGTGGGAAATATAATTGGGAGCTGAATGACAGCATACTTATGATGGATTATGATGGTTGTCCAGCATTGTGAAAGCAAGTAATGCCACTGACTTGAATTCTTAAAATGGTGAACCGGGCAAGTTTTATGTTATATTATCTTACTACTATAAACATTGTGAAATGTTTAAAAATAGATATCTTAATGCCCTTGTTGTTCTGTATAAATATCTCTTCTTCAATTCACCATTCTTCTGTGACAACTACAAGCAGCCAAGAGTAATCAAAATACTCCATGCACACTTAGCTTAGAAATAATCTCAAATAAATATTCAATTTTATCATGCTTATGTTCTACGTTTCACAATTTGATAGACAAAATGCAATTCACTCAGGTTATTTGACAATTTATAACAAGAAATACCTTACATCCAGTTACCGATATTATTTTCCTGGTTTCACTTGAGACCTCACCAGGAGTGCCTTTCACGTCTACATTTCTACCAACATTCTGATCGGGGTTATGTGTGTGTTCTCTAAGAAGATGGACGCTTACTCTCCTGCTCTCCCTTTACTTTCCTAGTCCCCACAAGACTCCTCTTTCACATCCATATTTGTCCAGGTTCTTTAAGGAAATCTTGACATATTTGCATTTACCTAAAACAATACTATTGCCCCTACCCTATCACTGACCTCCAAAAAACATACACATTATAGGTATTTGTTAAAGAAGCATTCCATTTCTCATTCCCACAAAGTGTCTTAGGCAGCTTGGGTGCCATAATAAAATGCAATAGACTGGATGGTTTAAATATATCAATTAATTTTCTTTTTTAGATTAGAAAATAGAGTTTATTTAGAAAGTATATTAGAGAAAGAGAGAAGAGATTAGCCTCTCCAAGGTACAAGAGGGAATTACATCCAGGAAACATAGCTTGGCCATTGCTCAAATAACAAATGGCCACAGCATAACTTAGCAAGGCAATGGCCCTGAATAAATTTTCTTAAAATTCTGGAAGCAGGGAAGTCCAAAATAAAGATGCTACATAATATAGTTTGCTGTGAGGACTAATTTCCGGGCTTGCAGATTTCAGCCTGCCAACTGTATTCTTACATAATGCAGAGAGGAAGAGGGACAGAGAAACAAGGAAGAGATAGTAAGGGGGGAAAGAAAGAGAGGGAGAAAGCTAGCTCTTCCTCTTAATCTAACAATAATTTCAGATAAGGACCTCACATCCATTACCTCATTTAATCTTATATACCTCTCCTCTCAAAATTTTTTCTCC
>NW_007259107.1:3663-25300 GCF_000164805.1 Carlito syrichta | reverse complement strand
CACATCCCTCATAGGTCCTAGGGCCTCTACTACAACTCTTGCCATATTGTAGCATGTTGAAATATTGTGGAACTGTCTGTTTCAGTGTTTGTCTTATGTACAATGTGATACAGAAACTCAGAGGCTAGGGCAAGCAAGGATGAAAACAGATCCTGCCAATTGATAGTTATTTGTCCTTGGCCAAGTTATTTAACTTCTATGAGTCTTAATTTTTTCTCTGTGATGTGGGTGAAGATAATAACATCTATTAAATGCTATTACCAGAGAAATGGTGTGTAGAGCATTTATCATAACACTTGGCACCTCATAAGCACTTAACTAAAGCGAGTACTTTTTGGTGGCCACATTGGTGCCATCTGTTTGGGAGCAAGGCCTCTTTTGTCTTCCATTACAAATTATCAGTGCCTAGCATAGAGCTTGGTATGTAAGTAAGGTTATAAGTAATGGGATACAGTTTGTCCAGAATACAGAAAACATAACCCCATCCCCCTCACCCCTCCTGGAAGACCCAGTCATCTTGTCTGGTTGGTAAACAGCCTCTTACCAGGATGAGGAGTTTAAGTACACACAAAATCTGATTTTTTCCCCTTTTTTCTTTCTTTCTTTTTTTATTGCAAAGATGTGGGGTAAAATTCAGGATTAGGTACACAAACATTGATCATGCAGTTATCCCTGTTAATGAGGTATGCCCCTCCCTCCCCTAGCAGTTTCCCTCAACTGCCAATCCCACCCCCTCACCAACAGTTTCCCATTACTGCCAATAGCTTTCTTGTAGCATTATAATTGTTCAAGGTCCTCTTATGAGTGAGAACATATGGAACTCTGTTCTTTGTTTCTGTGATAAATCACTGAGTATGATCGACTCCAAATCCATCCAGGCTGCTGCAAAGTCCATATATTTGCCATTCTTTATGACTGTGTAATATTCCATTGTGTATGTGTACCACATTTTAATCTCCATTTTTTCTGAATGTACTGTCTTGGGAAGAAAGAGTAACCAGTAAGGGAGAAAGTGTAGCAATATTTTCTCTCCTTGCAATGTTCTACTAAATTAGCCTCTTCTTTATTTAAATTATGTTATTCCTGGACCTTGTTTCTTTAAAATTGTATTATTTGTCTAAAATTAAAAGATAGTAGTAGTAAATCTCTGGTGTTTTAGGCTGCAAGAGAAAGGTAGAATGTCATTCTCATAAAGAAAATCAAAACTCTGATTCTGAATTTGTTGCAGTGTGGATAAAAACATAGGTACCAAATTAAAGAGACTATTCCCAAATCTCCTTGCTTACTGCATGTTAGAGTGTAAGTGGTGTACTACCAGTGGTGCTCAGACTCTGTTCATGTGCATAGCCTAGTGGTTGATGAATAAAACCCATAATGACCCAGCCCTTGTGGATGTACCATCAGAAACCAAATGGCCTTTGAGCATCTCTGGGCCTCTCAAGGTTGAGGGACTATTGGTGGCAACCACATTGTGGTCCACAGGAAAAAGGCAATATCATTTTTGCTGTGTGTTGGTTTGGATATAGGTATTAAGTAAAGAGGTAATCTGACACTCATTTGTATTAATGGTCAGTAAAATATAGTTTGTGGACCAAATCTAGCCCATTGATTATTTTTGTAAACACAATTTTGTAAATAAAGTGTATGGTTGACTGACCTTGTTTTGCAGTCATCTCCTGGCCTATTAAATAAGTGTCCAGAGCTGAACATAAAATCCTGCCTATTGCCCATTTCCTGGTGGAGAAGTTCATGATCTAGAACAATCATCAGCAAACTACAACCTTCACACCAATTCTGGTCCACTGCTTGTTTTTGTCTATAAAGCTTTATTGGAACAGAGCCACATCTATCTATTTATGTATTATCTGTGGGTGCTTTCTAGCTAGAATTGCAGAGGTGAGTGTATCCCACAGGGACCCATGAAACCTAAAATACTTTTTAACTGGCCCTTTACAGAAAGTATTACCACCCATTGTTCTATATAAATGAAGCTTTCTGTAGCATTTGCTCCCAGAGAAAGCTGTTAGAGAGTTAAGTTATCACCTAGAACACAGTGCTAGACAACTGCACTCACACTGAGATGAACCTAGGAAATATCATTGGACCCAGAAGCAGCAATCTTGCTGCAACAGAATAATACCATGTGTCATATTGAATTAATGATGTTAAGAAACTTACTGGTATTGTAGTTTTGTTTGTATTTAATCTTTAAGTTTGTTTGGTTTTAGAGTTGTGCAAGAACGAAAAAAAAGGTTTTTTAACCAAGAAAATTTGTTCATAAATATTTATTTTACATTTGAATAAAATAATTTCAGTGCCATCAGAGTACCTAGAGAAGTTTTGTGAGAATGTTGTCAATGACTTGGGTTTGAGAAACACTGGCGAAGCTTCTCTTACCTCAGACATTAGCACAGACCTTCCTGTCCACTATTTTCTCTCTTCTGTAATCTATATCCTTCAACCAAGGGCCAGAAAACACGATTTAAAGTACAGATGGTAAATCTTTTAGACAATCTCTGTGGCAGCCACTTATCTCTGCTGTTGTAACACAAAAACAACCATAGATAAGTCATCAACAAATAGGCACGGCTATGTGCCACTAAAACTTTATTTATGGACACTGAATTTGGATTTTATATTATTTTCATGTGCCACAAAAGTCTTCTTGATTGATTGCCAATCTTTTAAATTCATTATTATTAGCTCAAGAGAGAGACTGGATTTGGCTCATGGGCCATAGTAATCCCACCTCTGTCTTTCACTATCAATGGATATATTTTTCCAAACAGTAAATTTCCTGCTTAAAAATCTGTACTTGGCCCACTGCTTGTGTTTGTCAATACGGTTTTATTAGAAAACAGCCATGCTCATTCATTTATGTTTGTCTGTGAGTTCCTTATTTCTTGTAGGATTAAGTTCATTCACCTAGGCATGGTGTTCAAACCTTCAGAATATATTTCCTGTCCAATTTTCTCCCACATCTCTCCATGAAACTTTTATTCTAAACCCAGTGAACTAATGATTGTACCCCTGTTATCCTTTGGTGTGTTTTTAAAGTAATCTTGTCTTTTTTCCAAGTGGTCTCATCTCCCCAGGATGTCCTTCCCCTCATTCTTCACCTGGCAAAGCCCTAAATATTCTTCCTGACCCATCTCAACCCTAGCAGGTCCCCTGTCTGCAAAAGCACAGGTAGCTGCGTGGTCTTCCACTGTCACACAGCACTCACTACCTCTATTATGGATAACACTTATTATGTTGAATTCCAATTATTTATCTGAGTGTTTTATCACCCTGATCAACTGAACTTTTTGAGAGCAGAAATTATAGCAATTCATCTCTGTATCTAGTACAGTATCCTGGCACCAACTAGATGCTCAACAAAAATTTGCTTCATGAATGCTCCAGTAATTATTAGTAATAGAAATAACAGCTCCTATTTATTGAGTTCTCTGGATGATTCAGACGCTGTAATGAGTACTTTGCAGATATGATCTGAGTTAGTATATAAGGTTCAGTACATTTCCCTCTCCCATTCAGTTTTTTTTCTATTAAGTCACAACTCCTTTATTTCACCAGATACTGTATATTCAACAGCAGAATTTTAGGCATTAGAGATAAGCTGATGGAGAAAATATTTTGTTCCATCAAATCACATTAACTCTGCCTCACAATTAAACCAGTTCCATCAGCTTGTCCTATAGTAGCTCCATGCCCTACCAAATTCTTACTAAAGGAAAAATTAAAAAAATAATGTGCTGGCAATTCAGTAGAATTCTGCTTCATCTTTGTCACTGGACAAAATTAGGGGTATGCCCTGCTTTAATGGAGTTGCTAGAACATAAATAGCTCAAGTTGAGTTAAAGAGGACCCCAGGGACCTGACTGTGCATTCTCCTCCTGGCTGAAGTGAGAAGAGAGTCCCTTTGTTTGACAGTGGATGCTTTCCAAATTTAGAGAGTCCTTAATGACTCTTCAACTGCATTACATCCTGAGGATAATTAGTAATGTTGCTGCTTGGCTGTTCAGCACCAGTCAATCAAAGAGGATACACAGAACTTGCAATCAATCCAAAATTTGAACCCATTCCAGGGAGGAAAAGGTATCTCCTTCAAGGTTCAATAAAAGAAGTCCATCATTCTGGGAAATGTTTTTAGAGGGGCAAAAATTAAACAAATAGGCAGCTTAGCTTTTGTGCAATTCATTTTTGTCTTTTCTTCAATGTTTGGGGATAAATGGCAGAAAGGCCTCTATGCCAAAATATCATAAAGCAGCGCAGCAGGTGCGATACTGAATTTTTCTGAAAATGGAATAGCACCATCTTTTCCAGCCACCTGTTCCAAAGCTCCTTTCAATAAATGTCCAATGGGGTCTTCCCTACTCTGTGGCATGAACTGTGCATGATAATGGGAGCAGTTGTAGGGCAGACTCAGCGATGGTGCTTTCCTTTGCACCGTCTAGGCAGGAAATACAGTCTTTAAACTGAGTGAAGAGAGGGAGATTTAATTCTTTGGGGATGCTGCCAGGAAAGATTGAGAAAGATGAGTACAGGGAAATGACCACTGGATTTAATAACATAAAAGCAAGAGTGGAGTGGTTAACAAGTAAATAAAAGGAGAGGTAATAGAAGCAGTGAGTGAGACAATTGTTTCTATAAAAGTTTTTGTGAAAGTGAGAGCAATATTGGCACTAGCTTATACTAGAAACTGGAATCCAAAAGGGGTTTTCTTTGTCTGATCCAGTTTTATTTTTTAAGATGGAAGAGGCTTATCTATTTAAATTAAAAAAAAAATATTTATGTCAACCACTGATCTGTTATCTGTCTCTATAATTTGTTTTCAAAATGTCATATAAATGGAATCATAGTGTGTCATTTTTGAGTTGGTCTTTTTTCACTTGGTATTGTATATTTCAGATTCATCTATGTTGTTATGTGTATCAATAGATAATTCCTTTTTATTGCTGCATAATTTTCCATCATATCAAATATATCACAGTTTCTTTATCCATTCACCACTTAAACAACATCTGTATTCTTTCCAATTTCTGCCAATTATGAAGAGAGCTGCAGTAAACATTCATGCACAGGTTTTTGTATGAGCCTATTTTCCTTGTTTTGGGTAAATACCCAAGAGTGGGATTGCTGAGTCTATGGTAAATGTATGTTTAACTTTATAATAAACCTCAAACTTGTTCTCTAAAGGGACTGTGCTAAGCCGGGCTTGGTGTCTCAGCCTGTAATCCCACACCTTTGGGAGGCTGAGGTGAATGGATGGCCTGAGACCGCGGGTTCGAGACCCGCCTGGGCAGCGAGACCTCATCTCTACAATAAATCCAAAAATCGGCCAGGCGTTTTAGCGCACGCCTGTAATTCCAGCTACTTGGAAGGCTGAGTGGAAGGATCACCGGAGCCCAGCAGGTCAAGGCTGTGGTGGCCGGAAGCGGCCACTGCACTCCAGTCTTGGCAACAGAGTGAGACTCCAACTCAAATAAATAAATAAATAAATAAATAAATAAATAAATAAATAAATTTTAAAAGGGACTGTGCAATTTTTCTGAATGTTTTTTCAAAAATTAGTGAATGAAATTAAGATGTATTAAAAGCCAAAGTAATGGGGGGAAAGCAAAGTTACAGAATGGAGCAAATACAAGTGAATCTTAGATTTCCCCCCAAAACAAAGGGATGGGATCCAGAGCACAGGTACAAGGGCTGGTCTCACACAAGAAAAACATCTCCTTTCTCACTCTGACAGAGGAGAAGGTAGGAGGATTTGGTGCAGATACCAGTTTGGTAACAGGTATGGAAAGAAACTTTCCACCATTGAAACAGAAACTAGCTAGAGGGAAAAATCAGCCGGGCTTGGTGGCTCAGTCTGTAATCTCGCGCCTTTGGGAGGCTGAGGTGAGTGGATTGCCAGAGCCCGCGAGTTGGAGACCCGCCTGGGCAGGGAGACCTCATCTCTACAATAAATCAAAAAATTAGCCGGGCATGGTAGCGCGTGCTTGTAATTCCGGCTACTTGGAAGGCTGAGGTGGAAGGATGGCCGGAGCCCATCAGGTCAAGGCTGCGGTGGCTGGGAGTGGCCACTGCACTCCAGTGTGGGTGACAGAGACTCCAGCTCAAAAAAAAAAAAAAAGAAAAGAAAAGAAAGAGGGAAAAAGCAGTGTAGTTTGAAGAGAGTGAAGAAAGATTTAAAACCGTCTTTGCAGAATGTGGAGAAATAGGTTGCCTATAGGAATACAATAATACTTACAGGCAGTGTTGCGTTTGTATTAGAGGTACCAATCCACTTGTTAAAAGTAAATAAATTTATGATATCAGTGAGAGAGTAGCTAAAATGGTGGATAATCAATCTTAAGCTAGAAAGACAAGGAAGGGGGAATTGTGAATAGAAAGAAAGTAAAAGGATTGTTTCATTTATTAAGCTCTTGTATCTCAACTTCAAACCTGCCTGGAGACATGGTTGGCATGGTGACCACAAGGCTGCGGGTGGGAGAAGGAGATTGCTCCTCCTTCTCTACCTGAGGTTTCTGTAGTCAGCACCTAGCAGTTGGCAATGACACTTCCTTCTTGAACCATCCTCTTGATACCTTCTCAAAGACAGCAGCACCCACCAAGCAGTGCTCCTCCTCAGAGGACTGGAACCTAACCCTGGGGCTTTTCCTCCAAGCTCTTGTGTCTTAGTAATTTCACGTTTTCCTCTTTGTTTCTCCCTTTTTAATGGTAGTAGTTGCTTTCTGCATTTGTTACCTCCATAATTCCTTAAAGATGGGGAGAGTTTTGCCTTTTCAATTCTTGAAAACCTACCAATACTTTTTAATATTAAATTATCTCTGTTCATATAGCTTGGGTGATTTTTTTCTCTTGACTGAGGCTTGATTGATTCAGGCATTATCAAACTGAAAATGCCTAAGTAGCAGAAAAGCAGTAATAGCAAGAATATTTGAGCAAATAAATTGGAAGGATAGGAGGTTAGCATGCTTGATTAGTGGTTTGGGGTGGAAAAGTTTAGAGGTGATGGCAAGGTAGAAGATACTTTGGTCAGAGTGGGTGGCTGGGATGGAGTGGAAGATAAGGTTATTGGAGATGAGGAAATCATAGCTCTGAGATTCATCACATAGGTCGACTACCTGACCATTGAAGCCAGCCCAGATGATGGCAGTCACTAGGGTGGAAAGAAAAAGGACTGGGCTCGATGGCTCAGCCTGTAATCCCACGCCTTTGGGAGGCTGAGGTGAGTGGATTGCCTGAGCCCACACGTTCGAGACCCGCCTGGGCAGGCGAGACCTCATCTCTACAATAAAATCAAAAAATTAGCCGGGCGTGGTAGCGCGCACCTGTAATTCTGGCTACACGGAAGGCTGAGGTGGAAGGATCGCCAGAGCCCAGCAGGTTGAGGCTGCAGTGGCTGGGAGCGGCCACTGCACTTCAGTCTAGGTGACAGAGTGAAACTCCAACTCAAAAAAAAAAAGAAAGAAAGAAAAAGCATACACAAGAACATCTGTATACCTAACCCTGGGTTGTGCCCCACATGTTTAAAAAAAAAAAATATATATATATATATGCAGAAAAGTTCCAAATGTCATTGGATGAAAGGGGTAGGATAAAAAAAGAGGTTAGAGTTGGGTAGTTTGTACTTCAGAAGAACAGTTTTTGGTTGGTTTGGTCTTTTTTTTAATGAGATGGAAAAGATAATATTTGGCTTATATAGTTGATCCATAAAGGAAAAAACTCTCATTAAGTCACAAAAACAAAGTCATCCAAAAGCAACATTAAAAATATTTCAAAACGTTAGTAAAATATTAATGCCTTTAGTGTGTAAAGGGATCTTACAAATAAATATAAAAGGATACCACCAAAAAAGAAAGTGTCAATACATGAACAGTAAAATATTTACATATGAAGACATATAAGGGTCAAACATGAAAAGATATTCAATTGCATTAGTCATCAAAGAAATGCAAATTAAACAGTTGACATGTTGAATGCATTATGTATTTAATCCTAACATCAGTGGATATGATGAGCCCTTGATGACTCTGTACTCTCTGAATGTTAGTATTCCCTACCTCCACCACAGTAGCTTGTCCTGATAAGATTCTACCTCTATTTTCTATCCTGCAATTACTACAGGCTGCCATAGTAGGTGGAGCAGGAAAGTTAAGTACTTTCCTTATACCCCTTTCTGGTGGCTGGCTTCCTGTTGTGGGTGGATTGGTTACCTAGAGCAATGCTTTACATTAAAATTTCAAGTATGGCCACCACTTGGGCTCCTGTTATATATATACATCACTACTACCACCACCATCACCAGAATTAGCCCCTTTCATGCTAGTTTCTGCCTGTATTGGCTATGGTCTTTAATATATGAGAAATGACCACTAGACTGTCCTCCCTGCTAGATCCTCTTGCCATGTCTGGATCTAGTTTCTTGCCCCTTCTGCTGGACCCTGTTGCTAAGGCTCCATGCCTGAAACCCCATTGTAACTCCTCATGGTTAATGTATCTGTGAATGCACTTATAGGAACTTGGGCCTGATTTGACCTCAGATCTCAGCTCACTCTTCTCATGGACATGTTTCTGCAGACAAGGCAATTTCCAGCACCCTGAAGAGAGCTGAACAGAAGGTATCCATCAATCAGGGTGGCTTCTGGCATTAATCCCTGTCTTCTCCAACCATGCTCGGTGACAGGTGCTGAAGTTCTTCAGTCTGAAAGCCCAGTCCAGTGCCCAAGAGAACAAGTGGATTAGAAACCTCAACGTTACCAACCAGTGAAAAGTGACTCTGTCTTGCTGCCTTGAGCCTAATATTGCATATACTCAAAGTAGGCCCTTGGATACTGATATGACATCCAAAGCCAGTCCTTTTGGTCATAACTCTTAAAGTTACAAGGAAAAGAAAACTAAACTCAAATTGGTTAAAGACAAAAGGGAATTTAACACATGCAACATAAGAGCCCAAAGATACATTGGGATATGACCTCACTGAGTCTGAAATTGTGTCATCAGAGCTCTGTTTGGTGCTCCCTCTAATCTCTGACTTTCAGTCTTTTGGTTTCATTCTCAGTTCTGCCACTTGATGTCAAGATAGATATTAGCATTTCTGGAGCCAACTTCTCCCAGATTCAAGTGCAGAAGTAAAGAAGCCAAATTTCCTCCAGCAGTCACAGCAGAAGTCCTACTGATTCTCAATGTCTCCAGCTGGGTCATTTACCCATTTCAGACCCAGCACTATTGCTGGGAGAACACAGAGCTTCTATTAGTCAGGTCTGGGCCACATGTCCTCCCCAGGATTCAGCGGTAAAGAGTTAATTCCATTTAAATCATATAGACAAAAAAAGAAGTGAAGGGTAGTTTTTCCATGTAACCCAGGGAACTATTACTAAAAGGAGGAGAAAACAGTTTATAACCTACAAAAAAGCAAAGGTCATCTGTATACATCGATGTGGTTGGAATTCTTCTCTTATTTGTTTTTATTTTCCTGGACCCCTGCTCTGTGCTTCCTAGGGCTCTTATGTCTTTGCCTGCCCACTCACACTAGGACGTGCTTGTCCCTTGCTTCCTATGACTGAAAAAAGTTCTTCTTTAGCCATAATACTCTCATAAATGAGACCCAACTCCTTATCTGTAGGTACAGCCTACAGAACTTGAGTGTCATGAATATTAGTTATACATATTTGTTGAATGAAAGAATGTTGATATATAGTCGATATGCATCAAATATATTCTATGTACAGGAACTGAGCAAGCAGTGGAAAGAACAAGTCATACAGGGTACGGAGGAACTAATTCAAAGGTTACACAGAAATCATAGTTTGTATTGACATGTATTGCCTTTGGTGGCCAGCCTTCCTTACCCCTAAAAATATCCCTGGTTTATTTCTCTGTCTCCACTATTCTCTGTCTCACTATTTCTTGGTCCGCTATTAAAGTTATGTTATGGATCATTCCTGAGTCCACATAGGAGTTAATCATTGTATACCACTATGTTTAAAGTGTTAAGCATAACTACTGGTACTTTAAACTAATTTGCCTCTTGTGTTTCAATCCATTCTTTTCAAAGACGTTATTCTCCTGCCCAAAAACAAGAAAATAGTAAGTTGGCTGGAATTGAATAAACGTCAATTTATCAGCCATGTGTCTATCAAGTGGGCAGCATTCATCTCCCAAACATTTATGGGGTTCCAGCAGTGACCAAAGGATTGTGTGCAAGGAGGAAGAAGCATACAATGTGAGATCAGTGCTTCTGGAGCTTGCCATCTTGTCAGGAAGAAAGGCGTGTCCACAAATGGCTGCACAAGGATTAATGGAATAAAAGCAATATGGTGGCACAAACAAGAAGCTATTGAAATAGAGGCATTTTCTGGAGGGGTCAGGGATTGGAGAGCTAAAGAGTTGCTTTTGGTAAGTATGCCCTGTCAGCTTGAGCTGGAAGAATGACTGTAATGCTTTGTACTTTATAATTTATTCTAAAAGCCTCACTCCTCTTTGCTAGTCCTCTATAAACTCCAAGTTTCTGCCTTGAAACACTGACTGCCAATGTGCATTGAAGACAAAATACATTCTCATGTCAGTGTTCTCATGCCAGTATTAGTTATTTGTTGTTGTTTAACAAATTACCCCCAAAATTTAGTGGCTTAAAACAACCCACACTTATCTTCCCACAGTATCTTTGGGTCAGGAATTTGGAGTAGGTTTGTTGCGTGATTCTGATGAGATTGCAGCCAAAATGTTTATTAAAGCTGTGGTCATCTTGAAACTTCACAAGAACTAGAGAATCTGCTTCTAAATTCACTCTCATGACTGTGGGCAGGAGGCCTTGGTTCCTTCCTGGCTGTTGGAACCTGGCTGTTGGACACATGAGGTCCTTAACATAGGATCTTCTCTAATGGGCTTCCAGAGTGTCCTCACAACAGGGCAGCTGACTTTTCTCAGAGTAAGTGAGGAGGAAGCCATACTGCGATTTATGACCTAGTCTTCAAAGCCATGCACTGTCACTTCTACTTTATTCTATTCATTGGAATCAAGTCACTAAGTCCAGTCCATACTCAAGGAGAGGGAAATTAGACTCCACCTACAATGGGAAAAATGTCAAAAAGTTTGGACCTATTTTTAAACCACCACAATGCCCCCTTACCATTGACCATATTGACCCTATTGCTTTTTCAGGTAGTTTGGCAAAGAGGTTAAGAACACAGTCTCAAGCCAGGCTCGGTAGCTCAGCCTGTAATCCCATGCTTTGGGAGGCTGAGGTGAGTGGATTGCCTGAGCCCATGGGTTCGAGACTTGCCTGGACAACTTGGCGAGACCTCATCTACAATAAATTGAAAAATTAGCCAGGCATGGTTGCACGCACCTGTAGTTTCAGCTACTTGGAAGGCTGAGTGGAAGGATCACCAGAACCCAGCAGGTTGAGGCTGTGGTGGCTGAGAGTGAGACTCCAATCCCCCCCAAAAAAAGAAAGAAAAAAAACAACACAGGCTCCACAATCAAAAGACCTAAATTGGAATCTCAGATCTACCACATACTTGTAGTGTGACATTTGCACCTTAGTTTCCTTATCTGTAAAATCGAGATATTAGTACCTATTTCATAGGGATGTTGCAAGAATTAATTGAATTATTACATGTAAATATGGTGTGAGTAATACATGTAAATACATGTCAAACACCTAGCAAAGTGATTGGCACATAGTAAATCCCCAAAAATGTTCGCTTTCTTAAATTGCTCACTATTATCTCCACTTGGCAAATTTCTGTTCCTTCAAGACTGAATTTGAATGCTTTCTATCTTGCTAAGTTTTCTAGATTTCCTGGGAAAATTTTCCTCCTCCTTCCTCTAAGCTTTGCCATCATTTTGATTGTTCTTATAATTGGTAATTTTCAACTATACTATCATGGCTTAATTATACCTCTGTGCTCTCCACCAAATGATATGGCCACTGAGGATATATTTGGGTCCCCTTAGAGACAGATTCTATGGAAGAGGAAGGGAAGCAGATTCTGAACAACATATAGCAGACCCAATTTTTCACCACGAATAGGGTCCTTGAGGAAAAAGAGAATTTAGTTTTTATGCAAAGTGTTTTCCGATCATAGCAGCCTGGCGTTAATAACAACTGCTCTCCAGGGTTGTTTGGTGGAAGTTCTTGGAGGGAATGCTGCCTTGGGGAGAGAATCCTCTCCATCAAAGCTCTGACCCCAGGAGGCTGGGCATTCATTACACATTCCAACACTTCTCAAGGGAATGGTTAGCAGGTTTCACATACAAGGAAGTACATTTTCAAGAGCATGTGATATGTTTTTATGCAGGAATAGAGCGAGTTAGAGGAGGGATGACTTGAAGTTTCCTGAACATATGAGGTTAGTTGTTTTTTGTTTAGTGAGATTTTAGAAGAAGGACCTGGATTAAATCAAAATTGGCTCCCCTTATTCTAGGATTCTATGAGGAAGGGGTGAGGAGAGGTGTCTGCTCTGCATAAGTGGACAGGCTGCCGTCAACAAGGAGATACTGGGTGTTGCACCACAGTATGGTTGTCATCAACCTTCAATTCCCACACAAGTGATAGATCCTTATGCTGTTTTAAAAATGATTCATAAAGGGGGTGTTCATCCATTGTTCTTATGGTTGATCTAGGCACAGACTATCTTCTCTGTTAACTTCACATCTTGAATATAATTTCAGTCCATTCTCTCTTTTCCTAACCTGTAGCATTGGAAATTATAGTCTAGCTTCTAGAAGACATTTGAAATGAACGTTATAGGTGGGATGTTCAAACAGTTTTGAACTATTTTCAAAGGCAGCTTCTACCCAGTTGAAGGGTATCCTGAAGCACCTAAGATGGTCCTTATTGTGTCTGTTTTGACTTGCCCACTCCTTCTCCACTTAAAAACGATAACTCTCCCAAGTCACATAGCTTGAAGTGGTGGAATTTCACTCTACATCTGGCTCCAAGAGGGTATCCATGGCATGGGCCTGACCTAGCCATTCAGAACTTTTAACCAACAAATTAAAACCACCAGGTTGGGGTGGGGCTATGGAGTAGATTTGTATATCCTGATTGACATCATCAAGAACCTATATCCAGCCACACCTGAAAGCACACTACTTTTTAGACTTCTAGGTTATATGTCCTTATAAATTATTTTTACTGACTTAAGCCAGTTTGACTTGGATTATTTTCATGCACTCCTAAAGAGTTCTGACCTTGGTAAAAGAGATATATAGACAGGATGACAAGTATTAATCTCCTTTGCCCTCTTGCTCTAAAGTTTAGGTATTTATCTGAACATTTTGCATTGGATTCCTGATAGATAGTAAAACTAATAGTTTTCAGTTCCCCCTAATATTTTGTACCTTTGGAAATACAGTTTTATAAATATTTTAATTAGAAGATGAAAGAGAGCAAATATAAACAAAATTTTGAAAAGTAACTTAGCAATATGTATCAAGAACCTAAAAAAAAAATAAACCAGTGTATTATGTATAAAGAACTTTCCTTTTAGGCATCCAACCTAAGGAAATAATTAGTAATAGTTTTGTGATAAGGATACCCAGGAAATTAGGAAAGACAAGAATCACCAAACTGCCAGTTCTCACCAAGACAAGAATCTTGTTTAGTAATTAGATCACTTAGGATTTAATGCGGGGGCCAGCCCCACAAGGGTCGTGAGATGTCCTGAAGGAGAGATGGATAGGCAATGGATGAAGATAATATACATGGACACCTGCTTCCTGAACAGATGACAATTTAATGCTAGTTAACACAGAGCTTTTATACCATTCATGAAGGGGCAAGACAAAGAAATTTTTTTTACGTACATATCTTTCAAAAGTTACCATCTAGTGGTTTTAGTAGCAAACAAACCAAGATTCCCATAGGCTTACTAGCAAACAAACCAAGATTCCCATAGGCTTTAGTAGCAAACAAGTGAAGATTCTCATAGGCAGTTAGACAATGTCTTATTCATAAAGCCAACAATGATACTTTCAGTCCAATGTCCTAAATTACAGTTCTTGAAATGTTTCAAGAAAGTTTCTTTAAGTATATATTTCTTTATGTGTCAGGAATTTTCTCATCTTAGGCTCTTATGTTCTTCAGAGTCCTGTGATCACCTCCTTTGTCCAGATATCTTCATTACTTTTCTCTTATCTTGCAGTGCCTGTTTCTAAAAAGAACTCAAAAGAAGCTTTTAGTAATGTTTCCCAGGTCCCTCAAGGTTACTTTCTGTTTTAGCTGATCTTTCATAAAAGTGTCTGATTATTATATTATGAGTTCAGTGAAAACCTACTCTATAAATGTTAACTTAGAGTTTTAACTATTAAATTAAGTAAAAACCTTAACATTAATCTTTATCCTAAGTCAGTGAAAACAGTGTTATAAATCACCTACATAACTCCTAGATAAGTGTTAGAACTTATAATGAATTCATAATGAACTTACTATAAACTTGTGTTTCTAAAAAACTTTATGTCTAAATACTAAACTGCATAATTCTAAATCAAATGAGTGAATATACTTATATCATTTTTTACTTAAGCAATATCTAGTAACTTATAACCAAGTGAAAGAAAGCATTCTTGATGTGCTTCAGAGTTTAACCCTTGCATATGTTAGAAAAGGCCAGGTGGCATAGTGGGAAAAATGGAAAAATAAACCATGACATTTCCAGGTTAGTTGTGAGTGCTTCACATAAACATGCCATTTTCTTCTTCCACGACTGCACAGAACTCTTTGGTGGTAGCAAACAGCAAAGGTGAAAGACAGAAGGGCCTCAGCTTCCTGGGCTCGCCCTGCGGCCCGAGGTCTTTGGCCCACCTGGACCCTGTCAATCAGGTGGGCCTCCAAGGCTGGCTCCCAACATCTCCCCCTTTTTTGTTTTTTAATACGAAGCCGTGAAATTCCGTGCTTAGTTGAGAGATGTTATTTTTCAATGATTTGAAGAGTACTGGAAGTAAACATAATAATAGCAAGATTATTCCTCCACAAATTCCCACATTGATTAATATAGACAATAATGATTTTTGATTGACAAATGAAGAAAAATTGTTAAAGATTGACTGAGCCAATTGGGTGGATTCAAATTGTTTTTCAGCAGAACTAATATCTTGTACTTCCTGGTGAAGCTTGGAGAGATCCAAACTTATGTTGGAATGGTTTCAAATTCCGGAGATATGATTTTTAATCCTATCCCAGGTATGAATAGACTTGTTCACTTGGAGAGGTGTGACACAAATCCATTTAAACTCTGAATGACATCTCAAAGCCAATTTAATTTTCAAGGCACAAGTTCCTGTCCTATAATCAAAATAGCCTCTTCTAATGCATTAACTTTACTTTCTAATTTTTGGTCAATAATTTCTTGAGCTGCTAAAGCTAATGAGACATTCTTGAACAACTGATGCATAAATGTAGCAGTATGTACTTCTTTAGCTAAGGTTATGGCTGAAACTGAAACTGAAGTAGCTATAGTTGTTAAAGCTATAATTTCTGAGATCAAAGTTACTATAAATATTTTTGGCCTTGACAACAATGAGTTAACCTCATACCTAAACACTAAACTATATACATCATACCAAAGAGATGGAAGATTTACAGGAACCATCAAATAAAAAGACTGTTTAAGAATCATAAATTCTCTATATAAATTAGAGAAAGTAAGACAATTAATTAATTTACAATTTATGCAAGTAGTTTGATTTTTTAGATAAACTAAAACATATTGGAAGAGAACTAGAACAACCTGAAAAGGAAAAATTATGATTGATTACAGTTTTGACCCACAATGAAAAAAGAATGGGGCCTTTTAATAAAGAGGAATGATTAGTAAAAACAGTAATAATCTTAGTATCCCATGCAGCAGGCTGGAACATTGGAGGGTTTGGGATATCAGCCCAATAAGATTTTCTTTTTAAAAAAAAAATAAATACAACCCACCTGGCTTGCTATAATAGCCAGTATAGCAATAAAAACAGCAGAGACAGTAAGAGAAGTAATTTGAAACCGAACCAAGTCCTTTGCTTTATGTATCAGCACTTT
The DNA here is from genome assembly GCF_000164805.1 of Carlito syrichta. Classification (NCBI taxonomy): domain Eukaryota; kingdom Metazoa; phylum Chordata; class Mammalia; order Primates; family Tarsiidae; genus Carlito; species Carlito syrichta. The sequence continues at coordinate 9,264 of NW_007259107.1, read as the reverse complement.
CAGCTGTCCCCGAGTTGGTGACTTGTAGGTTCTTGCAGCACTGTGGTGGGGGTGGGAAGCCAGACATTTCTAATGAGGCGGTCCAGAACCCAAATAGGTGAAGTAAACTTTAGGCATTCTGATGATGAAAGGCATGGGAAGCAGTAGCTGCTAATGAAGGAAAAGCAAAAAATTACACAGCCCCATTAATAAGAGCATTGCCTTTAGATAATGAACCAAGGAAGGGTAGAATGAGTATGAATAATGAGTAGCATAAATAGGTTCTACACTAGCACAAATATGTAATTGAATGGTTTATAAAACAACAATTATGTTAGTGGGAGAGAAGGAAGAGACAGCATGAAGACTAGCAGTTTTTAAATGACACAGTACACCTGTAACATAATGTTAGTGTTGAGATTAAAATGTTTTTTTTTTTTTTTTTGTAAAGACCTGACAAGCTGCAAACAGCTTAACTCATTGAGTGGAATTATAATCTGTTTGAAAACAAGAAGTAACACCATTAATAACAGTAACCGCTGTTTCAGAAGAGGAGCCATCTGTAAAAATCAAGCTAGCATTTTGTAGAGGTTGAGCGTTGGTAACCTGAAGAAAGATAAAAGAATGATTTTTTGCAAAAGTAAGAAGTGGAGAAGGAGGATAGTGGGAATCCACTTGCCCAGTAAAGTGGGCTACAGCTAACTGTCACACAGGGCACATTTTACAAAGCCAAGTTATCTGAGGTGCATTGTAAGGTATTACAATTAAAACAGGCTTATGGCCAAAAAGCTTTTTGACTTTCACATACCATGTTTGACATACTTAAGCCATGTTTTTTTTTATGCTTGAACCTTCTATTTTTGTTTTATACCCTTTTTTCTCTTCCTTTCCCTTTCCTTTTGTTTTCAAACAACCAGCCATTCAACACAGAACAAAAATGTGCCACATAAGACTTTTTCCTATACAATTATTTCTCTTTCCTTTATTCTTTCTTACTAAAAACATACCCTATACCAAACATCTTTTTTGTATTTTTCCTAACCTTAGAGCTCCAACCAAAGCAGTAAGTTTATAAGCAGTGGAAGGGCTTAGATAGGATTCAACATAAAACTATTAGGGAAATCCAAAAAATCCAGAGCTAAACAAAAGGCACCCAAAAGCACATTGTGAGGGCAAAGAATAATATGAGTTTTAAAAGTAATTTGGCAATATGTATCAAGAACCTAAAAAAAAACAAACCCAGTGTACTATGTATAAAGAACTTTCCTTTTAGGCATCCAACCTAAGGAAATAATTAGTAATAGTTTTGTGATAAGGATACCCAGGAAATTAGGAAAGACAAGAATCACCAAACTGCCAGTTCTCATCAAGACAAGAATCTTGTTTGGTAATTAGATCACTTAGGATTTAATACCCCCGTAGACACTAAGCTATCTTGCTACCCTTTCAGAAACACATTGTCCCCTGTCCTATGATGATGGTAATTTACTTGTTCCCTATATTTATTGATACTGTTGTAAATAAGTGTTCTGTACCAGCTTCTTGCTCCTTTTTAACTTTTGCCTAAGCGTGAATTTCATGACTGACATCAGCCATCTCCAAATCTTGAGCCGCCATCATCCTCAACAGTATGGTGAAGAGACCATGAAGAATCTTCCAACTCAGGGCTAGTGGAAATAGATGCATTTTTCTGCAGGAAATCCTAGCTCATGTCTTTTATCCTCTGCCCCCACCAGCTACTGCTGAGTCTCTCTGGCTGGCAATGTATGGTTTCTATTGACAATGATGCTATGACTAATATCCCCTGCAAACCCTAGGTCCCGATAAACCAAAATTTCTGCTGAATCATGCCTCCTGTTGACTTGTGACCTCTGATGACATTTGGCTCCTGCTAACTCATGATTTCTACAGACGCACAGTTCTTCCTGACCCATAACTTCTGTTGACCCCTCATCCCTACCAATCCATGGCTCCTGCTGATTCATAGCTACTCTGACTCATGGCTACAGCTGGCTCAAGGCTCCTGCTGACCTAAGGCTCCTGTTGACCCATTGCTCTTGTTGACTTGTCTGCTGCAGATCCATGTCTTTTGGTGAAAAGGGCTCCTATGAATCCAGGCCTTCTGTTTATTCATTGCTTCTAGTAGGAGTCAGATAAAGATCCAAACCCTTAGAAGAGTCAGGACTCCAGAAAAGGAGAACTCAGTTCAAATTAAGCCTGAAATCTCAACAAAGATATACAGCACTAATTATGGAAACTGCCTCAGAGTCCAATATTTTCCCCACCTCCACACATACAAACACACCTGTTGTACCCCACTCCCCTACTAATTGGATCGTATTTATTCATCCTCAGCAGTATGGTGAAGAGACCATGAAGAATCTTCCAGCTCAGGGCTAGTGGAAATAGATGCACTTTTTTGCAGGAAATCCCAGCTCAAGTTTTTAAATAACCTCCTGGAAACTAGTTTTTTTTCAGTAAGTGTGATGAATTCCGAGCATGCTATAAAAATTTACCTTCTATTTTAAAATAAATAAGCGCCCCAAGTTGAAATACTACCTGAAGCTGAAATATTTCAAAAGAAAAACAGCAAGATACAGAGAGTTACAGAATGTCAGACATAGAAGATACTCTGAAACTTTGAATCACCCGTCTTTTGTATAAGTGTCTTGTACAACATCCTATCTAAGAACAATCCAGTCTCTCCTTGAATGCCTCCAGTGAATAAGAGCTCATTAATTCTAGAGGTAGGCCACTATATCTTCACATATTTTTCATTATGACAGAGATTTCTTGTATAGACTCTAATACAGTTCTTCCTGTAATTAATTCATCTCCATGGGTCAACAGGGGAAATAAGGGTGAATTTCTTATATCACAATTGTTCAGATATTTAAATGCAATTATTGAGTTATTAATTCATGTATTCATGCATTCATTCTTTAGTCTCTAACAACAAATAATTATCTGGTTCAAAATGTTAATAGAACCAAGATTGAAAAACACTACCCTAGTCTGTCCCAAAATATAGGGAGAAATTTTATTGTCCCCAAATAAGAGACTTAACTGACATGAAGGATTACTTTTCCACAAAATGAAACACTTTTGAGTATTGAGGGGGAAAAATATCAGGCCTTATTGCATTTTTCTTGTCTCTCAATTTAATAAAAGTATAAAAATTAAACTCTTGCCAGGCATCAAGGAAATAGCCTTCTAAATAAAGTTTTTATTGCATTGATTTTTGCCTTCTTGTATTAATCTGAAATACTAGTGAGATAACCAGTGCCTATGGCTATCTATGGAACAAAGGCAGCCCTTTGCTCAGTGCTTATACTCAGCCTCAAAATCTTCTTCTGAATCTTCTGGTTGCCTCCTGAGGAGCTACTAAGCCTCTCTGCCTGTGATTTCTAACCACCTGGTAAATTCTACTAATAGAAGTTATGATTAAAGACACAGAACTCTTGCTATTATTACTACTCTTGCTGCTGAATTTGTTGAATGCTGATTAATGAATATATTTTGCTATGAATAAGATGACAATGTAGATGGGTTAATTTCTTATTAAAGACAAACTTAGGGATAATATCAGCCAGAAGATAACTGTTAATGTCCTTTATATATAAAGAGCCCTGACAAATCAATAAGAAAAATATGTAAAATTTTACTACTTATCAATAAAAAACAATATAAAATTGTAACATTTTAACCCATAAAATTATAAAAATTAAAAAAAACTTGTTGGTTTGGGATAAGTTGATAACCTACTGAAGGACATTAAGATTAGCCCAAACTTCTAAAAAGCCAATTGAGAATTATGTATTTTAAAACTTTTAAAATAACTAAAACCCTTTGGAGCAAAAATTATTCTTTTAGAAATTTATCCTAGGGAAATGACTGGAGATTCAGACAGAGATGTATATACAGGAATGTGACCAAGTTTCAAGTAAACCATACAGTATTATTAACTATAGTTACCATTCTACACATTATACATTGAATTCCCAGAGTTTGTTCATTTTATAAGCAAATGTTTGTATCCTTTGACCAACCTCTCCCCATCTTCCCAATCCCCTAGTCCTTGGCAACCACTGTTCTATTCTCTGTATCTATAAGTTAGTGTTTCATCATATACACAATGGTAATGATGGGTAGTGATGAATGTGTTAATTAATTTGATTGTGATAATCATTATACAATGTACACATATATCAAATCATCATGTTATACATCTTGAATAGATACAATTTTGTCTTTCAATTAAATATTTTTAAAAAGAATGCAGCAAAGCATTTATAATAGAAAAAAATGGAAATTTATATTATTAAAATTATGTTATATGCTATCATGGAAAATACCCATTCATTAAAATGGTGCTTTTATTAAAATCGTGTAACATTCCATTCCCTTTCTAATACAATAAGTAATAAATATACACAATATTTTATTTAGTATTTCATTTTGTGGGAAAAATAATCATGGATCCAGACTGAAGAAACATAGATTGATAGCAGAGGCTGTTTTGGATGGCAGATCATGAGTGATCCTTTATCACTAAAAAAATTTTATCACCATAATGAACAAGAACTCCTAAGGGACCCTTTTTTGTTGTTTTTATTTTTATAATAATCTCTATTCCTCTGCAATAGACATATATTACTTTGAGAATTCAAGAACTATTAAAGAGTTTAAATCTGGAGGCAAAATAGTCTGAAGGGAAGATCACCAATCTTAGAGAACCTCCATATGACTCTCAGCTCAGCTTCTCACTAAGGATGGACCTTGAGAATCCTGCTTCCTCCTCTGTGAACCTCCAGCTGTCAATATGGATAACAACAGCTACCTCATGCAGTTGTCCTCATTTTTAAATGAGATGATGTATATGAAAAGACCAAGCATCATGGCAGGTACCCTGAGGCTGCTTGGAAATTGTTAAGTAACTGGTGAACTGAATCTGTAACACAGGGAGCCAGAATGAGAAGATTCCCCTGGGTCCAGAAGGGTTCACCCAGACATGATCAAGTAGGAATCCTGAGCTGGAATCCTGAACCTGCCACCTATTTGCTGTTGGATCTTATGCAAGTTGATTAATCCCTCCAGACTTCCCTCATCTGTGAAACAGAGAATGATAAAAGTATCTACTTCATAGTGTCTTGAGTATCAATGAGATCAAGCAGGAGGTAGCAAACTAGACCTTGTGTGCCATATCCAGTCCTACCACCTGTTTCTGCAAATTACATTGTATCAGAACACAGCCATGCCCATTTGTTTACTTATTGTCTATGGGCACACTTGAGTTGGTTCAACAGTGATCCTGTGGCCCACAAAACCTAAAATATTTACTATCTGGCCCTTTACAGCAGAAGTTTGCTGACCCCTGAGATAATACATAGGAACTACCTAGAAAAGTGCCTGTTACTCAAAAAATAACTGCTGTTATCATTATCATAATTACCATTATTATTGACTGATTGCTTAGAGGCAATTCTGAATAATCACATAGTCCAACCCTATTTTCATCAGGATTATGCCTAATTAATCCAAGATGGATGAGTCATTCTTGCTGAGTCATGCTCTAAAAACTGCCAGAGCACAGTTCCTACGAACCCTCTATAATCCATCCCA
>NW_007259107.1:0-3438 GCF_000164805.1 Carlito syrichta | reverse complement strand
AAGGCCCAATCCAAAATTTGAGATGAAATCAGGGGAGCCCAGGCAACAGGCAGACCCAAAGTGAGCACAGGCTGATGGCAATGACATTGGCTGTGAATCTGTCCATTCAGCACTCAAATGCCTGCTAGGGGAACTGAGGCAGAAGGTTCTTTATCTGGACTAGAACAATGTGGTGAAAGTAGACAGAGTCTATCCTAGGAGTCTGTGAATGCCCAGGCTCAGGGCAGTTTACTCAGACACCAAATCTCAGCGCAGCAGGGGCAGAGATGAGTGAGATGTCTCTGTCTCAGTCAACATTGTCTTGTTGGCTTGGGATGGGAGCATAGATGCAAGTAGCAGTTTCAGGGATTCCAAGAAAAGGGGGTGTGAAAGCTTCACCTACACATATTAACATTTCCCTTGGTCTCTTTCACCTGCAAAACCTCAGACACTTCTGAGTCTTGATTGACCTTTCTCCCCATAAATTATAGTGCTTATTTTGGGCTTTTGATTCTGGTAAAAATTCATGCAAAGTTCCACTTTCCCCTGATACACCTGGTAATTCATTGAGCATTTAGGTCTAGGGTGGGTCCTGAATGTTTGCATTTTTAACAAGTTCCCAGGTGATGCTAATGCTGTTGGTGCAGAGACCATATTTGGAAAAACTCTGGGTACAGGAACAATTCATGTGTAAAACAGAGGTATAGAACCTAATGCATGGTCTCTCTCTTCATTTAACTTTTATTGGAATCCTGAATGAATGATATCAATCCGTTTTACAGATGAATAGAGTGAGGTACAGAGATAAAAGGGACTGGCTCATGATACAATGCTTGGGGGCAGTAATTCTCAAATGTGGAACAGGTGGGGGAGTGAGAGCATGAACTAGAAGCTACAAATTTAAATACCTGCAGAAGACATGAAGCTGTCATTAGTGAATGAAATAGTTTCTGTAGTGACTTTGAGCACATCTACTCTATCCACAGTTATATTCATGTAAGAATGGCAGCCCAGTATTGCTAGTTTTTTTCAAGAGAAGCACCAAATCCCATTTTTTAAGCACTGTAAACTAATTCTACATTTCAAAAAATACTCTGCAAACCAAAAAATATGCTTCTACCAGCTAAATTTGGCCCAGATGCTACAAGTTTGCATCCTTTATGTATTACTGTTTCTCATTCCTTACTGTGCATGCAATCACCTAGATCCCCTAGAGCAAAGTTCTAGAACACAGCTACTCAGTGTATGGTTTATAAACAGGCAGGAACAGCATGACTCAGGAGTTTATTAGAAATACATATTCTTGGGCCTCACTCCAGAAATGACTGAATCCAAATTTCTGTAGCTGAGGCTGGGAAACTGCATTTTAAATTGTTTTACAGATGATTCTGATGCACATTCAAGTTTGAAAAACACTGTCGTAAATGTCTTGGTACTCAATGAAATTTCTTGAGGAACTTTAAAGATACTGATGTGTGGTGACTTTTCCAATTGATCTAGGGTGGAGAAGGGTACCAGGATATTTAAAACTTCTTAGCTGGTTCTAATATGCAACCAAGGATGAAGTTCGTATCAAATCCTTCTGTGTATTTTGTCCAAATTGGAAAAATAGGAACATACTTTTTGCATAGAAGAGGTGATTTCAACTAAAGTCTAGGAATGGGAATTGCAGTACCAGAAGGCTGTTGTGCCTGTAGAGTAGTAGCTCATATACCTAGGAGAAAACACCAAGAGGCGAACTGGGGTAGGGGCCCTGACTCTATCCCAGGCTCAAGAAATCAACACTGCTGTTTTCCTTGGTGGCTTCCCACAAACAAGACCCTGCCTGGAAATGAGGCCACCACCACACTTGACCACTTGGAGGAAGATAACCAGCCAGTGCCTTGGAGTGGCCAATGGCCAAAGTAACTGATCCACAAATGGCCCATCAGGTCAGGCATAGAGACCTGGCTTTAGTGTCTTGCCTGGTTGTGTAGTTAAAATGTAGGCCACTCTGTTTTCTGGTTTTTTATAAGGTAATTGGTGACTAGTTAACTGTTCTAAATAGCAATAATAATCCCAGTGGGGAATGACTACCCAACTTCCTTGCCCAAATGATGCCCAAAAGCTGTGTTCTCTAAAGACGAATTGAGCATGGGACATGGTGGGACTAGTTCAAGGCTTCAGAACACAGAGAAAAGAACCAATATCAGAATCCCAGAGGAAGGTGGCCTTGTTTCCAGTGGCAGAGTGTGGACCAAAGGAACACAGCAATAGAATCGTTAGGTCCATCAAACAGGCAAAGAGAAAGAATTGCAGGTGATCAGCAACAGAGAGGAAGCAAAACAAAACAAGTGGGTTCTGGAGGCAGAATCTGGAAAGCATCCCAGAGGACCATAGGATGCAGGTGGATGCATTCATTGATGGGATGCCTGTGGCTGAGTTGATAGGCTGGAAAGGGGATATTGAGGGCAGGAAGACTGATTGGACAACATCCCTTATTACTCCCTTCTATATCTGTCAGTTGGTCAACCAATATTTATTAAGCTCCTGGTATAGGCCAGATGATAGGTGGAGTTGGACTGAGATTTCCCTATTTCATTGATGAATAGTTTTAACTTGAACAAGCATTTTCTAAATATTGTAAATATTCATTGAGGACTTTTTGTTATACAGATATTGTATTTAACACTAGGGATACAATAGTGGAAAACAGACTCTGCAGTTACTGACCTCATGGAGATTACATAGTAGTAAGGGGTGGCAAATAATAAACAAAAGAACAATATAAATAAATACATTTTAGTGGTATGAGGAGAAGTTCTAGGGTACTAATGAGATAAGTTTTCTTAAACTTTTATTTCAGGGATGTGAAAAAGTTTCCCTAAAGAAGTGAACCTTGAGTTGGTTTGTGAAGAGAAAATAAGAGTTCATTAAGCCAAAGTTAGGGTGAGCTACCAGAAAAGGGAACAGAATGTGTAAAGACCCAGAGGTAGGAGGAATGTGCCACTTTTAAGAAGTGGAAATGAGGCTGTTATGACTGAAATATAATGAATATCAAGAAGGAACCGGTTCTTGCCATATGTGGCATACAATGTGAAGGACTTGTAGTTTGATTTAAAAGTAATGAGATACTAGTCGGTCTTGGTAGTTCAGCCAGCACTTTGGGAGGCTGAGGCAAGTGGATTACCTGAGCCCATGGGTTCGAGACCAGTCCGGGCAACTTGTTGTGATCTCATCTCTACAATAAATCAAAAATTAGCTGGATGTAGTAACTCATGCCTGTAGTTCTAGCTACTTGGAAAGCTGAGACAGAAGGACTGCCAGAGTCTAGCAAATCAATGCTGGGGTGACTGTGAGCATGCCACTGCACTCCAGCCTGGGCGACAGAGTGAGACTCCAACTAAAAAAATAAAAAAAGTAATGAGATACCATTAAAAGCTTTAAAATGGTTTGCTCATTGTATCTTCATCCCAATAA
>NW_007259106.1:3290-4678 GCF_000164805.1 Carlito syrichta | reverse complement strand
CAAAATTGTTAAGTCAGCTGACCAGTCGGCTCACTCACTGGCCGACAAGTTATGTCAGTTCAACTGTGGGTTCACTCACTGGCTGACAAGTTAAGTAAGCTAACCAGTCAGTCGACTACCTGGCAAAAAATTTAAGTCAGCTAACAAATCGGCCGACTATTTGACCAACGTGTCAGCTGACAAGTTAGGTCAGCTAACTTGTGTGCTGACTAGTTAGGTCAGCTAAATAGTCGGCCAACTATTCAGCCGAGTAGTTAGGTGAGCAAACAAGTCAGCCAACCACTTAACCTAGCTAACTTGTGGGCCAACTCATCAGTCAACTAATTAACCCAGCTAACTAGTCGGCTGACTAGACGGTTGACTTGTTAAGCCTGCTAACAAGTCGGCCGAGTAGTCAACCAACATGTTAAACCAAATAGGTAGTCGTCTGCATCATCCGCCAACAAGTTAAGTCACCTAGCTATCTCGTTACCCAACTAATTAAGACAACTATTTAACGTGTTTACCAAATAGTTAAAACAGTGAGCTAACACGTTAACCAACTCGTTTAGTCAGCAAGCTATCTCCATAGTCAACTAGTTAAGTCAACTAGCTAAGTCAGCTAGCTAATTAGCTACCTAGTTAAGTCAGCTACCTAAGACAGCTAGCTCACTAGTTAGCTAACTATTTAAGTAAGTTAGTTAAGCCTGCTACCTAAATAGTTTGCTAACTAGTTAAGTCAGCTGGTTATTCAGCTAGCTAAATAGTTAGCTAACTATTTAATTCAGGTAGTTAAGTCAGCTAGGTAACTAGTTAAGTCAGTCAGTTAAGTCAGCTAGTTAAGTAGTTAAGTCAGCTAGCTAAGTCAACTAGTTAAGTCAGCTACCTAATTTTGTCAGCTGATTAAGACAGCTAGCTAGGTAGTTAGCTAACCGGATAAGTCAGCAGGTTGAATCAGGTGGTTAGCTAGTTAACCAACGTGTTAAGTCAGCTGGTTAAGTCAGTAGGCTATCTAGTTACCAAAAGGGTTGAGTCAGCTATTTGAGTAGGCTAGCTAGCTAGTTAGCTAATGAGTTGTCAGATGATTAAGTGAGAAACCTAGAATGTTAGATAACGAGTAAGCTAACTACATAACCATCTGGTTAAGTCAGCTAGCTAGCTAGGCAGCTAACTATTTAAGTCTGCTTGCTAGCTAGGGAGCTACGTAGTTGACTAATTTCTTAAGTCAGCTGTCTAACTAGGTAGCTAGCTAGTTAGCTAATGTTTACATCAGCTAGCTAGCTAGTTAGTTTGCTACATCAGCTAGTTAAGTCAACTGGCTAACCAGTTGGCTACCTAGGAAGCGAGCCAGTTAAGTCAGTTGGCTAGCCAGCTGGCTAGCTGGTTAATTCAGCTATTTAAGAGAGCTG
>NW_007259106.1:0-2375 GCF_000164805.1 Carlito syrichta | reverse complement strand
GAGTGGACTACATAGGTTACTAGCTAGTTAAGTCAACTGTCTATCCAGCTTGCTAGCTAGGTAACTAGGCATTAAATCAGCCTACTAGCCAGCTTGCTATCTAGTTAGGTTATCTAGTTAAGTCAGCAGTCTTGACAGTTGGCTAGCTATGTAGTTAGACAGTTCAGTCAGCTGTCTCTCCTGCTGGCAAGATAGTTAAGTCACCAGCTAGCTAGCTATATATCAAGCTAATTAATTCAGTTGACTAACAGTCAGGTCAGTTCTGTAAGTCAGCTAGTTATGTCAGGTGGCTTGACAGCAGACTAGCTAGGTAGCGAGATAGTTAACACAGTTGGCTAGCCAGCTGACTAGCTAAACAAGTCAGCTAGTTAATTCAGCTGGCTAGCTAGTTAGCTAGCTAGATAGAGAGCTAGTTAAGTCAGTTGGCTATACATCAGGAAAACTAGTTAAATCATCTAGTTGAGTTAGCTGGCTAGCAAGCTGACTAGCTGGTTAAGTCAAGTAGTTAAGTCAGCTGGCCAGCAAGCTGGCTAGCTAGGTAGCAAGTTAAGTCAGCTGGCAAGCAAGGGGGCAGCTAGTTAAGTCAGCTAGCTAATTCAGTTGGCTTTCCAGCTTGCTAGCTAGGAAGCTAGCTAGTTAATTCAGCTGGCTAGCCAGCTAGGTAGCTGGTTAAGACAGCTAGCTAATTCAGCTGGCCAGTCAGCTGGCTATCTAGTTAATCAGCTGGCCAGTCAGCTGGCTAGCAGGTAAAGCCTGCTAGTTAAGTGATGTGGCCAGCCAGTTTCCTAGGTAGGTAGCTAGTTAAATCAGCTAGTTAAGTCAACTGGATAGCTAGATATCTAGCTAGTTAACTCAGCTATGTAATGCTGCTGTCTAGCTAGTTTAGTCAGTTAGTTAAGTCAGCTGGGTAACAGGCTGCCTAGCAGGGTAGCTAGCTCGTTAATGCAAATGGCTATCCAGCTGGCTAGCTAGATAAGTAACCTAGTTAAGTCAGCATGATGGACAGCAGGTTAGCTAAGTAGGTATGTAGTAAATTCAGATAGCAAGTCAGGGGAATATGTAGTTAGGTATCTAGTTAAGTCAGCTGGCCAGCCTTCAAATTATCTAGTTAAGTCAGCTGGCTATCCAGCTGCCTAGCCAGGTGGCTACCTAGTTAGGTCTGCTGGATAGCCAGCCTGCTATTTCATAAAGTCAGCTAGTTAAATCAGCTGGTTAGACTGCTGGCTACATTTGTAGCTAAGCAATTAAGTCAGCTGGCTAGCCAGCTGGACAACTAGTTAAATCAGTTAATATAGTCAGCCGGCTAACTAGCTGGCTGGCTAGTTAAGTCAGTTCATTAAGTCAGTTGTCTAGCAAGCTGGCTAGCTGGTTGAAAAGCAAGTTACATCAGACGGGTAGCCTGCAGGCTCGCTAGTTATTTCAGGTGGTTAAGTCCTCTGGCTAGCTAGGAATATAGCTAGTTAAGTCAGCTAGATATGTCAACTCGCTAGATAGATAAGTCAGACAGTTAAGTCAGCTAGTTACATGACAGCTAGCTAGGTAGCTAGTTAGTTAAAACAGCTAGTTAAGTCAGCTGGTTAGTTAGTAGCTAGCTAGTGAAGTCAGCTAGTTAAGTCAGCTTGCTAACCAGCTTCCTAGCAGGATAGCTAGCTAGTTAAGCCAGCTGCCTAGCCAGCTAGCTAACTAGTTAAGTCACCTAGTTATGTCAGCACGTTGTACAGTAGGTTAGCTAGGTAGTTAGGTGGTTAAGTCAGCTGGCAAGCCAATGGTGTATGTAGGTATGTAGCTATTTAAGTCAGCTGGGTAGCCAACAGGTGACTAGTTATGTCAGCTAGATTACTCAGCTGGTTATTCACTCGTCTAGCTAGGTAGCTATCTAGTTAAGTCTGCTGGCTAGCCAGCTGGCTACTTTGCTAAGTCAGCTAGTTAAGTCAGTTGGATAATGTGCTGGGTAGCTAGGTAGCTAGGCAAATAATTCAGCTGGGTAGCCAGCTGGCTAGCTAATTAATTCAGCTAGATAAGTCAGCTGGCAAGCCAGCATGCTAGTTTGGTATCTAGCTAGTTATCTCAGCTGTCTAGCCAGCTGGCTAGATAGTTAAGTGACGAAGATAAGTCAGCTGACTAGCCAGTTGGCTAGGTAGGTAGCTTGCCAGTTAAGTCAGCTAGCTATACAGCTGGCTAGCAAGATAAGTTACCTAGTTACCTCAGCTGTATAGGCAGCTGGCTAGCTAAGTAGCAACCTAGTTAATTCAACTGAATGGAGAGCAGGCCAGCTAGTTAAAACCGCTTGTTAAGTCATCCGGCTAGCCAGCTGGCTAGCTAGCTAGTGACCTAGTTAAGTCAGTTGGCTAGCTGGCTGGCTAGCTAATTAAGTC
>NW_007259105.1:10273-11689 GCF_000164805.1 Carlito syrichta | reverse complement strand
AAATGGAATAGAATTGAGAGGAATGGAATGGAATGGAGAAGAATGAAATGCAGACAAATGGAATGGAAATTAATGGAATGGAATAAAATGGAATGGAATGGAGAGGAATGAAATGGAATGGAGAGGAATGGAATGGAATGGAGAGGAATGGAATGGAATAGGGTGGAATGTAAAGAAAAGGAGAGGAATGGAATTGAATGAATGGAAAGGAATGGAGTGGATTGGATCTGAATAGTATAGAAATGGAATGGAATGGAAAATAATGGAATGGAGTAAAATTAAATGGAATGGAATGGAGAGGAATGGAATGGAATGGATTGGAATGAAGTGGAAGAGAATTGAGAGGAATGTAAGGGCATGGAATGAAGTGAAATGGAGAGGGAAGGAGAGGAATGGAATGGAGAGGAATGGAATGGACTGGAATGTAGTAAAATGGAATGGAGTGGAGTGGAATGGAATGGTGAGGAAAGGAATGGAATGGAATGGAGAAGAATGGAATGGAATGGAGTGGAATGGAATTGAATGGAATGGAGTGGAGTGGAGTGGAATAGAACGGAATGGAGAGGAAAGGAATGGAATGGAAAGAAGTTGAATGGAGAGGAATTGAATGGAGAGGACTGGAATAATGAAATGCAATGGAGAGGAATGCAATGCACTGGAATGGAGTGGATTGGAATAGAGAGGAATGGAATGGAATGGAGAGGAAAGAAATGGAATGGAGTGGAATGGAATAGAATTCAATGGTGTTAAAAGGAATGGAATGCAATGGAATATAGGGAATGGAATGGAATGGAGATAAAAGGAATGGATTGGGATGGAATGGAGTGGAATGGAGAGGAATGGAATGGAATGGAGAGGTATTGAATGGAATTGAGATGAAAGGAATAGAATGGAATGCAGTCAAGTGGAATGGAATGGAGAGGAATGGAATGAAATGGAATGGAAAGGAATGACATGGAGAGGAGTGGAATGGAAGACACTGGAGTGGAATGGAATAGAATGGAATAGAGAGAAAGGCAATGCAATGGAGAGGAATGGAATGGAATGGATTGGAGAGGAATGGAATGGAATGGAGTGGAATGGAAGACACTGGAGTGGAATGGAATAGAATGGAATGGAGTGGAGTGGAGTGAAGTGGAGTGGAATGGAATTGAATGGAATGAATTGGAATAGAAAGGAGAAGAATGAAAAGGAAAGGAATGGAGAGGAAAACAATGTAATGGAATGGATTGAAATGGAATGGAGAGGAAAAGAATGGATTGGAATGGATTGCAAAGGAGGGGAATGGAATTGTATAGAGATTAAGGCAAATGAAAGGGTTGGAATGGAATGGAATGGATTGGAGAGGAATGGAAAGGAATGGAATGGAATGAACAGAGTGGAATGGAATGGAATGGAGAGGAATGGAATGGAATG
>NW_007259105.1:1762-9333 GCF_000164805.1 Carlito syrichta | reverse complement strand
AGGAATGGAGTGGAATGAAATGCAATGGACCTGAGTGGAATGGAATGTAGTAGAGGCGAAATGAATGGAATGGAAAGGAATTGAGAGTTGTGGAATTGAATGGAAAGGAATGAAATGGAAGCGATGGAATGGAGAGGAATGTAATGGAATTGAATGTAGAGGAACGGAATGTAGTGTAGAGGAATGGAATGGAATGGAATGGAAAGGAGAGGAATGGAATGAAATGGAGTGGAATAGAATGGAATGGAGATTAATGGGATTGAATGGGTGGAATTGAATGGAGTGGAATTGATCAGAATAGTCCATATATGGAATGGAATGGAATGGAATGGAGAGAAATGGATTGGAAAGGAATGGAATGGAATGGAATGGAGGGGAATGGAATGGAATGGAGAGGAATGCAATGGAATTAAGGGGAAAGATATGGAATTGAATAGAAAGGAATAGAATGGTCAGGAATGGAAGGACATGGAATGGAATGGAATGGAGAGGGAAGGAGAGGAATGGAATGGAGAAAAGGGACAATAATGGATTGGAATGAAATAGAATGGAATGGAATGGCATTGTATATAATGAGTTGTAATGGAATGGAAAGGAGTGGAAAGAATGGGAGAAATGGAATGGAATTGAGAAGAATGGAGTGGAATGGAGAGGAAAAGAATTGAATGGAATGCAAAGGAGTGGAGTAGAGTGGAAAAGCATGGAATGGAATGGAATGGAATTGAGAAAAATGAAATGGAGTGGAATGCAATGCAATGCAATGGAATGGAATGGAATGAAAAGGAGAGGAAAGGAATGGAATGGAATGGAATGGAGTGGAATGGAGAGGAAAGGAATGTAATAGATACGAATGAAAAGTAATGGAGTGGAATGAAAGAGAATGGAAAGGAGAAAAATGGAATAGAATGGAATTGAATGGATTGGATTGGAGTGGAATGGAAAGGCTAGGAATGTAATGAAATGTAGAGGTATGGAATGCAAATGGGAGGAATGGAATTGAATGTAATGGAATGGAGTGGAATACAGTGGAGTGGAATGGAATGAAATGGAATAGAGAAGAATGAATGGAATGGGGGAATGGAATGCAATGGAATGGAATGAAATGGAGAGGAAAGGAATGGAATGGAATGTAGTGGAATGTAACGGAATGGAAAGGAGAGGAATGTTATTGAATGAAATACAATGGTATGGAATGGAAGAGATAGGAATTGAATGGAACGGAATGGAAAGGAAGTGGAAGAAGAGTAATGCAATGAAATGGAATGGAATGATGAGGAAAGAAAAGGGCAGGAATGGAATGGAATAGAATAGAAGGCAATGGAATGGAATAGAGAGGAGTGGAGTGGAAAGGATTGGAGATGAAAGGAATGGAATGGAGAGGAATTGAATGGACTGGAGAACAATGGAATGCAACGGATTTCATGGAATGGAATGGAATGGAGATGAAAGCAATGGAATGGATAGGAATGGAATGGAAAGGAAGGGACTAGAATAGAATGGAGTGGAGTGAAATGGAATGGAGAGGAATGGAATTGATTGAAAAAGAATGACATGGAGAGAAATTGAATGAAATAGAGACGTATGGAATGAACTGGAATGGAATGAAATGGAATGAGTTGGGGAGGAATGGAATGGAGTGGAGTGGAATAGAATGGAAAGGAAGATAATAGAATGGAATGAAGAGGAATGGAAATCAATTTACAGGAGTGTAATGGAGTGTAGAGCAGTGGAATGGAATGGAATGGATAGGTATGACGAAGAATGGAATGGAAGGGAATGGAGTGGAATGGAATGAAATAGAATGGAATGGAATAGATTGGAATGGAGAGGTATGGAACAGAGAGGAATGGAATGGAATGGGTTGGAATGGAATGGAGCAGAGTAAAAGGAATGGAATGGAATGGAAGGAAATGGAATGGAGTGGAGTGAAGTGGAGTGGAATATAATGGAATGGAATGAATTGGAAAGCAATGGAGAAGAATAAAAATAAATGGAATGGAGAGGAGTGGAATAGAATTTATCGGAATGGTATGCAATGGAATGGAGAGGAATGGATTGGAGTGGAGTCGAATGGGATGGAATGGAATGGAGAGGAAAGGAATGGAATGGAATGGAATGGAGAGGAATGAAAGCCATGGAATGGAATGGAGGGGAAATGAGAAGAATGGAATGGAGAGGAATGGAAAGGAATGGATTGGAATGGAGTGGAATGGAATGGGGAGGAATGGATGGAATGGAGAGGAATGGAATGGAATAGAAATGAATGGATAGGGATGGAATGGAATGGAATGGAATGGAGCGGAATGCAGAGGAATGGAATGCAATGGATTTCATAGAATGGAGTATACTGGAGATGAAAGGAAAGGAATGAAATGGAATGGAGTGCATTGGAGAAGAATTGAATGGAATGGAAAAGAGTGGAATGGAATGGAAGGCACTGGAATGGAATGGAGTGGAGTGGAATGGAATGTGGAGGAATGGAATGGAGAGAAATGACATGGGGAGGAATGGAATGAAATAGAGAGGCATTGAATGAAGTGGAATGGAATGAAATGGAATGGTTTGGGGAGCGGTGGAATGAAGTGGATTGGAATAGAATGGAAAGGAAGGGAATGGATTGGAATGGAGTGGTAATGGAATGGAATTGAGAGGAGTGTAACGGAGAAGAATGGAGTGCAATGAAATGGAATGGATCAGAATGACGATGAATGGAATGGAATGGAATGGAATGCAGAGGAATGGAATGGAATGGAACAGAATGAAATGGAGAGGAATGGAATGAAAAGGAATGGAATGGAAAGGATTGGAATTGAAAGGAATGGAATGGAATGGAGTGTGGTGGAATGAAATGGAGCTGAGTAAATGGAATGGAATGGAATTGAGAGGAATGGAATGGAATAGAAAGGAAAGGAGAAGAATGGAATGGAATGGAAAGGAAAGGAGAGGAATGGAATGGAATTCAATGGAATAGAGAGGAATGGAAGGGCATGGAATGAAATGGAAAGGAACAAAGAGGAATGGAATGGAGTGGAATGGAGAAGAGAGAAATGAGAAGAATGATATTGGAATGTAATAAAATGGAATGGCATGGAAAAGAGAGGAATGGAATAGAATGAAATGTATTGGAATGGAATGGAGTGGAATTGAATGGAGTTAAAAGGAATGGGATGGAATGGAATAAAATAGAGTGGAATGGAGAAGAATTGAATGGAATGGAAAGGATTGTAATGCAATGCAATTGAAGTAATGGAATAGAATGGAGATGAAAGGAATGAAATTGAATGGCATGGAGTGGAATGGAGAGGAATGGAATTGAATTGAGAGGTAAGAGTGGAACAGAAAGGAATGGAATGGAATAGGTGGAATGGAGAGAAATGTACTGGAATTGAGTGGAGAGGAAAGGAATGGTGTGTAGTGGAATGAAATTGAATGGAATGGAATTGAAAGGAGAGGAATGGAATGGAATAAACTGGAGTGGAATGAAATGAAACGAAGTTGAGTGGGACTAAACGGAAAGAATGGAATGGAGTGGAATGGGTTAGAGTAGTCCGTAAATGGAATGGAATGGAATGGATACTAATGGATTGGAATGGAATGGAATGGAATGCAATGGAGAGGAATCGAATGGAATGGCGAGGAAAGGAATGGAGTGGCAAGGAATGGAATGGAATGGAATGGGGAGGAATCGAATGGAATGGAGAGTAATGCAATGGAATGTGGAGGAATGGAAATGAAAGAAATGGAATGGAGTGAAGTGGAGTGGAATGAAATGGAGTGGAATGAAAAGGAACGTAATGGAGAAGACCGAAATGGAATGGAATGGAGATGAAAGGAATGGAGTGGAATGGAGTGCAGTGGAATGTAGAAGAATGGAATGGAGAGGAATGGAAAGGAATGGAAAGGGATGGAGAGGAATGGAAAGGCATGGAAAGCAATGGAATGGAGAGGGAAGGGCAGAATGGAATGGAGACGAATGGAGAGGAATGGAATGGAATGGAATGAAATGAAATCGAGTGAGGTGCAATGGAATGGAATGGAATGGAATGGGGAGGACTGAAATGAAATGGAGATGACTGGAATTGAATGGAAAGGAATATAATGGAATGGAGTGGTGGAGTGGGGGGGAATGGAATGGAATGGGATGAAATGGAATGGAATGGAATGGAATGGAATGGAATGGAGAAGAATGAAATTGAATGGAATGAAGAGGAACGGAATACAAGAGAATGCAATGAAATGGAATGGAATTGAATGGAGAGGAACGGAATGGAATGAAATGGAATGAAGTGGAGAAGAATGAAATTGACTGGAATGGAGAGGGACGGAATGCAATGGAATGCAATGAAAAGGAATGGAATTGAATGGAGAGGAACGGAATGGAATGGAATGGAGTGGAATGGAAAGGAATGGAATGGAATGGAATGGAATGGAGAGGAATGGAATATAATGGGATGGAATGGAGAAGATTGGAATTTAGCTGAATGGAGAGGAATGGAATGGAGTGGAATGGAGAGGAAACAATGTATAGGAATGGAATGGAATGAAATAGAATGGAATGGAAAGAAAAGAGAGGAATGGAATGGAATGGAGTGGAATGGAATGGAATGGAATGGAAAGAAAAGAGAGGAATGGAATGGAATGGAGTGGAATGGAATGGAATGGAATGGAGATAAAAGTAATGCATTGGAATGGAGTGGA
Source organism: Carlito syrichta (assembly GCF_000164805.1). Lineage (NCBI taxonomy): Eukaryota > Metazoa > Chordata > Mammalia > Primates > Tarsiidae > Carlito > Carlito syrichta. Next base: position 4,635 of record NW_007259105.1, on the reverse strand, counting down.
ATGGAGAGGAATTGAATGACATGGAGAGGAATGAAATGCAATGGAATTGATGGAATGGAATTGAATGGAGATGAAAGGAATGGGATGGAATGGCATAGATTGGATTGGAAAATGGAGTGGAATGGAGAGGAATAGAATGGAAAAAAGATGAATGGAATGGAAAGAATGGAGAGGAATGGAATGGAATGGAAGGGAGAGTTATGGAATGGACAGGAGTGGAATGGAATTGAAAGGAATGGAATGGAATGAAATGGGAAGGAATGACATGGACAGCAATGGAATGGAATGGAATAGAGAGGTATGGAATGGAATGAAATGAAATGGAATGTAAAGGAATTGAGTGGAGAGGAATGAAATGGAATGGTTTGGAAAGGAATGGGATGGAGTAGAGTGGATTAGAATGGAACAACAAGGAATGAAATGGAATGGAGAGGAATGGAATGGAATTGATAGGAGTGCAATGGAATGGAGTGGAGTGGTATGTAATGGAATGGAACTTAAAGGATCGGAAAGGCGAGAAATGGAAGGAAGTAGAATGGAATTGAATGGAATGGAGAGGAATGGAATGGAATGGAATGCAATGGAAAGGAATGGAAAGGAGAGCTCAAAAATGCAAATGATTGGAATGGAATGGAATGAAATAGAATGGAGTGGAGTGGAATGGAATGGAATGGATAGGAATGAAATCGAGATGAATAGACTGGAAAGGGATGGAAAGCGATGGAATGGGGAGGAATGGAGAGGAATGGAATGCATGGAAAAGGAGTGGAGTAGATTGGAATGGAACAGAGTGGAATGGAATGGGGAGAAATGGAATGGAATGGACAGCAATAGAATGGAATGGAGAGAAATGGAATGGAATGGAGTGGAGTGGAGTGAAATGGATTGGAATGGAATGAAATATGATGGAAGGGAGAAGAATGAAATGGAATGGAATGGAGAGGATTGGAATGGAATGGAATGGAACAGAATGGAATGGAATGAAATTGAGTGCAGCAGAATGGAATGGAGTGGAGAGGAATGGAATGGAATGGAAGGGAAGGAATGGTGAGCAATGGAATGGAATGGAATTTAATAAAGAGTAATGAAATGGAACAAAGAGGAATGGAATGTAATGGATTGGAATGGAATGAATGGAATGGAAAGGAGAGGAATGAAATATAGAGGAATGGAATGGAATGGAGAGGAATGGATTATAAAGGAATGGAATGAAATGGAATGGAATGGGATGAAAAGGAATGGAGTAGGTTGGAATGGAATGGAGTGGAGTGGAGTGGAATGGAGTGAAATAGAATGGAATGGAATGAAGTGGGGTTTAGTGGAATAGAATGGAATGGAATGGAGTGGAATGCAATGGAAATGAGAGGAATGGAATGGAATGGAGTGGAATGGAGAAGAATGGAATAGAGAGGAAAGAAGAAGCATGGTATGGAATTGGGAGGAATGAAATGGAATGGAGAGGAATGGAATGAATGGAGAAGAATGGAATGGAGAGGAATGGAGTGGAATGGAATGGAATTGGGAGGAATGTAATGGAATGGAGAGGGTTGGAATGGAATGGAGAAGAATGGAATGGGATGGTATGGGATGGAATGGATTGAATTGGAATGGAACGGAATGGAATAGTAGAGAAAGGAATGGAGTGGATTAGAATGGAATGGAATGGAATGGAGAGGAATGGAATTGTACGGAGAGGAATGGACTAGACTGGAGACCAATGGAATGGAGATAAATGGAATGGAATGGAATAGAGAAAAGGAACTTAAGGTAATGGAGTGGATTCGAATGGAGAAGAATGTAAAGGAATAGAGCAAAATGGAATGGAATGGAGAGGAATGGCATGGAATGGAGAGGAATGGAATGGAGAAGAATGAAATGGAATGGGATGGAGAGGAATGGAATGGAATGGAATTGAGAGGAATGGAATGGAATGCAATCATGTCGAATGGAGAGGATTGGAATGGAATGGAATGGAATGGACAAGAATGGAGAGCAATGGAATGGAATGGGATAGAAGAATGGAAAGAGAGAAATGGAATAGAATGGAATGCAATGGAAAGGAATAGAGAGAAATGGAACAGAGGAGAATTGAATGGAGTGGAAAGGAATGGAATGGAATGATATTGATTTGAATGAAATGAAATGGAGACAAATGAAAAGAAATGGAGAGGATTGGAATGGCATGGAGTTGAATAGAATGGAATGGAGTCGTGTGAAAAGGAATAGAGAGTAATGGAATGAAAAGAGTGGAAAGGAATGAAATTGAATGGAATGGAACAAAGAAGAATGGAACGGAATGGAGAGGAATTGAACGGAATGGAAAAGAATGGAATGGAATGGAGAGGAAAGGAATGGAATTAAACGCAGAAAGAAATGCAATGGAAGGAAAAGGAGAGGAATGGAATGGTTTGTAGAGGAATTCAATGGAATGGAGAGGAATGCAACGGAATGGAATGGATAGGATAGGAATGAAAGGAATGGAGAGGAATGGAATAGAATGGAGGGGAAACGAATGGAATGGAGAGGAATGGAATGAATTGGAGTGGATTTGAATGGTGTGGTTTGGAATTGAATGGAATGGAATGGAGAGGAATGGATTGGAATGAAGTGGAGTGCATTGGAATGGAATGGAAAGAAATTGAATGGAGGGCAATGGAATTGAATGGAGAGAAATGGGTATGAACAGTAGTGGTGTATAATGGAAGGTAGTGGAATGGAGAGGAGTGGAATGGAGAGTAAAGGAATAGAATGGACTGGAATGGGGAGGAATGGAGAAGAATGGAAAGGAATGGATAGGAATGAGATGGAATGGAAAAAAATGGAGAAGAATGGAATGGAGAAGAATGGAGTGGAATGAAGTGGAGTGGAATGGA
>NW_007259105.1:0-765 GCF_000164805.1 Carlito syrichta | reverse complement strand
TGTAATAGAAGGGAATGGAATGAACAGGAATGAAAAGGAATGAAGTGGAGTGGAAAGTAATGGAATTGGGAGGAAAATTAAATGGAACGGAATGGAGAGGAATGGCATGGATGGAATGGAACAGAGGGGAAAGGAATGGAATGGAATGGAATGGAGACGAATGCAGAAGAATGGAATGAAATGGAGAAGAATGGAAGGGAATAGAATGGAGTGAAATGGAATCCAATGGATTGGAATAGCGGGGATTGTAATGGAGTGGATTAGAATGGAATGGAATGGATAGGAATGGAATGGAATGGTACTGAATGGGATGGAATGGAATGGAGAGGAATGCAAAGGAATAGAGAGGAATGGAATGGAATGGAGAGGAATGGAAAGGAATGCAGTCTAATCGAATGGAGAGTTTTGGAATGGAATGGAATGGGATGGAGAAGAATGGAAAGGAGAGAAATTGAATAATGGAATAGAATGGAATAGAGAGGGATGGAAAGGAGAATAATTGAATGGAACCGAAAAGAAAGGAATGGAAAGGAAAGGTATGGAATGGAATCGAATGGAAGGGAGAGGAATGGAATGGAATGGAGAAGATTGGAATGAAATGGAGTTGAATATAATGGAAGAAGTAGAGAGGAATGGAATACAGTGGAATGGAATGGAATGGGTTGGAGAGAAATGGAATGAAAATAATCAAAAGGAACAAAGAGAAATGGAAAGGAATGGAAAGGAATGGAATGGAATGGAAAGGAATGGAGTGGAACTGAGAAG
>NW_007259104.1:0-11081 GCF_000164805.1 Carlito syrichta | reverse complement strand
AGTGAAGAGATTGAATTAGGTTTGGAAAAATCCCAAAGAACTCCCAAAATGAAAGTGAGAAGCTCTTGTGGAGGACAGCCAGCTCTACATACCTGAGTTTAGACCCCAAATGTACTGGTAGCACTGCAGCAGTGACTGAAATCTGTAATTGGGGAAAGGGGCATGTGTGTATGTGGGAGGAATTGTGTGTGGCAGTTATGAAGTGATGTTTGGGATGATGAAGAGCAGGAGGGAAGCTCAACAGAGATTTGGTAGAAAACTTGAGGTTGGACGGGAAAATGGTCCAATCTTAAACAAGAAAATGATAGCAGCACATTCTCCCTAGGGACCATAACAGCAATCATTGTACTGTTCCCTGCTACTGAGGAAAACTGGGTCCTAATAATTGCCTACAATAAATGGTCTGAAACTCAAGAATTAAAATTAGTACTGAAAAAGAATTTTGCCAGAATTGTAGCCCTTGAACTATTAGTCCACACAGACCTGCAATCTCCTTTCAACTATATAGGCCATCGATTTTTCTGGACTCACCCCATTCTCCCCATAAGTATTCCTATTTTTCACATTGGAAATTTAATGACATATTATACAGTGCTGCTCAGGAATGATCAGAGTTATACTATATCTGCATATATACTCATTCGCCTGTGTAAAGTCCTCTAAATTCTGATTCCTAATGTACATCTGCTTATAGTACTTCTTTTTCTTTATTTTTTCTTCTTCCCTTTTTTTATTTTTAATATTTTCTATTCTAGGAAGCTTCCAGGATTTCTAAGTATTAATGTGCCTCTAATTTTCCTAATCATACTTAACTATTGAATCATGATGTAGACAGCCTTGTGTAACTGTCTACTTCCACTTAATGTCTTGGCTAACATTTTTTATTTCAACATCATGAATTTTCTCTTCCTTTCACTAGCTGAATATATCCTTCCATTGAGGTGCAAAATATTTCTAAGTTAGTATTTTTCAAAAATGTCTAGTTTCTAATCTTTAGCTGGAATTTTCTTTACCTTAAGAAACACACTTAGTGGGAAATTTTGTTAAAAGTAAAATTCCCAAGCATCTAATATTTAATGGATAAATGTTTTTGTTCTTCAAATTATAGCAGCAATAAATTCAGCTATCTTTGAGCTCAAACAATTCTGTTTCCGCCTCACCCATCTAAAAACCAGGCAACATTTTTCTATTTTGAGAATCTTAATCCCAGCCTTCCACTCAGCTGGATGCGGGATTCCAAACAACAGCATACCCTGGATTATCCCTCTTTCTCTGCTTCCTCTATTTCCACTAAAATTTCCCTCACCAGCAACTATTTCTTTTTTAACGCATACTCTTGTATCACTCAGTCTTCTGATACGTGACATATTCTTTTGTGTGGGTATATTTCAATTCGTGTAAAAATTCTTGCATTTTACACCTTATGTTACTTCTCATTTGGAAGCTTCTAATATATAGTTGGTAATCTATATGCACATTTCATCTGCTGCCTCCAACTCTGGCATGTAAACCTGTATGACTCTCTGCCACATTTTCCCTCTCTACTCACCCATGGTGGGAACTCACATTGTCACTTAGTCACCAATACCAAATACAATACTCCTTTATGAACATAGTAAATAATTTCTACACTAATTTTCACATTTTTCTTTTATTTAACTTCTTCATGAAAATGATGATCAGACGTATCTTTTGTATTGGTTTATACAATTTTGTCCTTTCAAATATCCTGTCTTCTTTCCATGTTATTCTGAGTAATTTTAAGAGAGAAGTTTAACCAAATGTAGTTCTAGAGCTACTCTGGTTTCCTTTTGCTTAATCTGTGTCTTGAGTCATTATTCCTTCAATCTAAAAAGCCAGAAAAATGCTACTTATTGAATTTGTCATCACTCTAAGATACCAACAATTTAAACATATATGCCTATTTCAGATATTACAATGGAAAAGACTTACCTTTAAGTTGATTAAATCCAGATATCCACCTTTTTGTTTTCAACTCTTAGTGTTAAATTATTTTGTTCACTTCCTGTAAATAGCAAAGAGCTTAGCGTTGTTGTTTTTTAAACACATCAGTATGATTATATTTGCCTTTTCACAGTGTAGTTCAATACATTGAAAAGATTGTGTAAATCAGAAAATCATCTTCCCCACTCCTCCAGTTTCTACAAGGTGTAATTTCCCATAAATGCTTTCATCTTCTTGCCTCATCTTTTAGTTCTCCCTAGAGATTGAGTGGTTATTTGTGACAGGAACTCTGTGAAGGGTATTTTCTGCTTTATTTATTAGATCTCGATAGGAAACTGTGGCACAAAGAACTACCTTAGCCAATAATTATCTGGTTGTAGAGTTTGGGCAGAGGTTTGTACATAAAAACAGAACACCCAAATAGCTTAAACAAAAAGAGATTTATTATGAGTAAAGGTAACTGAGCATTTGATGAAAAGGTGAAGATTTTTTCACTGGATTAAAAGAAATGATTCTCAGTGCAAACTGGCTTCTGAAGGCTGAAACTATCAAATAATTGAAAAAACCTGAATCAGGCAAGTACTATCACAGCTGGCGTCCTTGGACTCTGTGCATGTAGGCTTCTTTGTTGGGTGTATATGGGCAGCCGGAATTTCAATTGGAAATGCTTTCCAGACTCTCTGGGTTTCTGCACTGGGTCTGTTCAGGATAAGGATGCTTGCTCAGAGCCTAGAATATGCTACAATGCAGAACAGGTGAGTACACCTTAGACAAGATTAAGACCTTTGAAGGAAGCATAACCTGGATAATCAGACACATAAAAAAAAAAATAAGGACAAACAATATGTTGGGCATACATTTTTGATCAGCCTGCTACAACTCAGGACAGATAGTTGGGAAAGAATGGTCAGAGGCAGAGAACTTTTGGCATGTCAAATTCCTACATTTGTAGCTACAAAAGTTTGGAGTGGAATGGCTCCTCCATGATTTCTTTGCTCAGGGGTAGCTGGAACTGTCATTTAATACACTGGAAATTTCATCTTAAATTTTGTGTGTCTTCTTCAAAAATATTCTCAATAAATAAATCTTTTCATTCTCCTTACTGTATCTTCTATGTCTAAAAATTATGGTCAATAGAGCCTCTTCAGATGCTCAATCATGCTGTAATGAGTTTTATCTTCAGTGTTTCTTTTTAAATATTTTTTCTTTTTTTCAAGAAAATTATACATCAAAGTGAAAGTCTCATTTTTTTTCTGGTTGGGATCGGTGACTGTTGGTGAGGGGGTCAGCAGGTACAAGTTCTGTGCAGCTGATAGGGGGTTCTTATTGAAACATATATTGCTCTGAATTTTGACAGCGAGAACATCTAAATATTATCTGTAGGAATGGGGGGTTAATGACCGAACATGGTCAGTAACCAAAGTGGTTGCCAAGTTAGCTTTAAGATCTGGGACATTTGAACAACAGATGGGGAGAGGCAATATATAATTAAAGGTAAAGTTCTTCTTGGTAGGCCTAATGCATATTCTTTCTGTGTCAATTTTGTGGGTCCTCCTAGAATCTTCAAGTTGCTTATCCATCTACTCTAAAGATTCTTGTGTGGTGTGTGTGTGCGTCTGTGTGTGTGTGTGTGTGTGTGTGTGTGTGTGTGGTTTCACAGCCTGATTATACCAAAACCACCAAAAATTATTGGTTGCGTTTACCTTAAATCACAGGTTAGACCTTCTCATTCAGCATGTCCCAGAGCTAACACAAAACCAAAGAAGAGAGTATATCCGTAGGCAATCCGAGTCTTGGAAGAATGGTAAGGATGATTCCAGGGGTACTGATGGCTCAGGCTGGTGAAATCAACCATCTTCTGTGAAGGCAGGTGAAGTTAAGTGCCAGGACTGTGGCATGGTCCCAGTGTTTGAACTCCTTGCATCACTGATTTTCAGAAATTAGCTGAATTTTCCTTGTGGGGGGAAGGGACAGTAGTTAGTGACTGGAAATATCAAGTAGTCAAAGAAGTTGTCACATTGCAATCATCCATAATTTGGCCTTGAGATCTGAAAGATGAGAGACACAAGATGTAGGAAAAATAAAAGTAAAAGGGGAATGTTGGGGTGGACCTGGTATACCAAGCCTGTAATCTCAGCAAATTGGGAAGCCGAGGCAGGAAGATTGTTTCAGCACAGGAGTTCTAGAGAAGACTAGGCAATATAGTTACAAAAAAATTATCCAGTTATTGTGGCATGCACCTATAGTCCCAGCTACTTGGAAGCCTGAATCGGAAGGATGGTCTGAGCCCAAGAGTTTCACTTTGTGGTTAGCTGTTATCATGCCACTGCACTCTGGTCTGGGTGACAGAGTGAGACTCTGACAAATTAAATAAATAAATATATGAATATATAAATAAAAATCTTGCCTTTGAAATGCCTAGCATATTTTATCTTCATTTCAATCTTAGGTGTCCACATGACACCTTTTTGTTACTTTGCTCTCTTTGCTATTGTTTGTCAATCTTTCCACCCCCCATCACCATATATAAATTTAGGCCCCCTATTTAATGTCTCCTTAATTTCAGGCCAAGTCTCAGAAGAAATACAGCTGTCATTTATGACCCCAGACTTGGAAGGTGGGGCGTGAAGTGATTCTCATTCGATGGTGACTAGGACAGATGAAACCAGTCACAGATGATTTAAGCACCAGGATTCTCAAGTACTCATCCTATGGTTTAAATCTCATACTTCCTTGATACCTCACATGTTAGTTGATTCCCTGTACTTCATATTCACTTTAGTAAAACAGAGTTTAATTACACTATCCAAACATATCAGTGTGTAACCTGGATACACTTCCTAAAGCACAGTCTTGCCCAAGCTTATCTCGATAAACGTTAACTAAAAAGTTTATTCTAATTGCTCTTTTCCAATACTTTTGGGGAAAAAGATTTTAACGGGTATTAACTCTGTGGTGCTTGAAAGATTATACTTTCTTTTCTATGTGCTTTTTCTAAACCTCTTATACTTCACCCCTTAATTCCTAAAATATCCACTCCATTCCTCCCAGCTTTCCCTGTTGCCAAAATTCTCTATGCCACCTTCAAAAGAATGTAAGTTATCACTGACTCAGAAAATAAACACTAGAGATTTCATGACAATTTGAAAAATAAATTGATTGTGTTCATCTGTTGGACCACAGGCTGGTATTTCTCTATTTCAAACTCTATTCTAATTTCTCCATGTGGGGTTGATTAGTGAAATATATATGTACCCAACTGAGGAAGTGGTGATTTGATGTATGTTGTAGACATTTATGTGCCTTTATTAAAATACTTTAAAATATTGTTTTAGTTATCAGGGATTACATGTTTTTTAAAACAGATAATTATTAAAGTAAAAAATTTCCAGAATATACTATTTTTTTTAGTTGAACTCTTACTCCATCACCCAGGCTGTACTATCACTGTCACCCATCCCATGGCCACCCTAGGATCTACCTGCTGTGCTCAGGCAATCCTTCCACTTCAGTCTTCCAAATAGTCTAAAATATGGGACCATGCTACAACACACAGATATTTTTTTCTTAATTGTAGAGATAAGGTCTCAACAAGTAGCCGAAGCTTTGCTTGAACCCATGGGCTTTAGGCAATGTCTTACTTTTAATTTTCTGGTTTCCTAATTGAATATTTTATGTTGTGACATTTGCACGAATAACATTAACAATATTTCAAGAAAGAAATCTAAACTAACGTTTTCATGATTGTTAAAACGAAAAGACAGAATCATAAGCTAAAAAGTATGCAGTATTTTTTATTTTATTATAGAGTTGTAGTGTACATTTATTTATACATATAAAATTACTGCAGGTGAATTTGAGCTTCTAGCAAGCTCGCCATTCACTGACAGTGGACCTGATCCCCAGTGAGTAGTTATCTTGACCTTCTGAGTTTATTGCCAACGAGGCTGTGGTATGGTACCCTAAACGGTTTCTCAGGGCCATTACCCAATTAGTTCTTCAGTCTCTCCCTCCAGGAGTAACCTTGCTGTCCCAAGGAATATACACCCTAAAGACCTTCCCTGTTAACTGCATGAAAGCTGCATCGATTCATAGATCTCCCAGAAACATGTGTTTCTTAGCTCGAACACAGCAGGAGACTGAAGTCCTCTTTTAGGTTTACTCATCTGATAGGGGCATCATTGTATTGCATCATGGGAATTATTTGCAATTTTAAAACTTTGAGCATCTTTTCATTTCCTTAAGAGTCGTTGGTGTTTCCTTTTCCGTGGACCATCTTTTCCTATGTGGTGTCCACTTTTGATTGTTTTTTAAATGCCACTTACTCATGATTGTTATTGTTTAGAGGGATGTGATCTCACTAAGCTGCCAGGCTGATCTCGAACTCCTGGACTCCAGAGATCCTCTCGCCTCAGCCTCTCAAAGTGTCTCTTATGTCTATGTGGTGAGATTTATCAGTCATAAAGAAGGGCTTGGGTTCGCTCCCAAAATGTTCTTATTGACTCCAGAAATAAAAAATAATTCCACAACTGTTATAGTATGTGACCTCTTTATTGATGAATCCAACTGCAATGAGTGATCGTACATGAGAACGCAATGAGGTAATTCTTTGTGAACAACACAAGTGTAATTGGTCTTAAAGTTCTTGGTGAGACTGAGACCCACCTCTTCTGAATTCTCAAGTGTCCCCTAGGTGGGGCAGCCCGAGGGCAGGGCCTCAGAGGCAGCCCTGGAGCACTGCAGGATGCAGCCTCTAGAGTTCTCCAAAGCCAGTGATCTGGCTCCTTGGAAGTCTCGGGCCCTGCCAGCTCCGAACTTGTCCTCCTCTCACCCCAGACTCCAGCTCCAAGTCCAGTCCCCAGGTTACCGTCGGGACCATCTGTTCTTGAAGTCTCTGAGTGCCTTGGCCATCAAGGGAGCCCTTTTCTTTGCAGCAGCGGGTTTCCCATTTCTGGCCACTGGGGCCAGGTGAGCCTTGGTGGTGTCTGGACCCGCAGGGGCCTGCTGTTCAGGGGTGGCCTTGAAACAACCACCGCGGCTGGAGGCTGCCTGGCTGCCCCACGTGGGGCCCAGGCCCAGCCCCGGCCTGGCCTCGGAGCTGAAGTAGAGCATCTGGACCTGCCGGCCTCTGGGCCGAGCCTCCTGGGCAGACCTGATTTTGGTGATCACCGTCCGCAGCCTCTCCTCCCGCTCCTCCTGGAGACGCAGATACATGTCGCGCCAGGACTCATGCTCCTGCGGCGAGTGTCCCCTGAAGTCTCGGCGACAGTGCTCTTCCCACAAGCTGCTGGTGGCCCCAGCCAGGGCGGGGCGGTGCCGCTCCAGGCGCAAGAGCTGGTCAGGCGTGTAGGCCGCCAGAGATGGCTCCCGAATCAGACAGGGGTCGGCATGCTGGCTGTCCCTGCCCTTGGGGATGCCAGACTGGCCCAGGGGCGGCTCCTGTGGTCTGCGGCCTGCGTAGACCTTCATCTTGGAGTTCACTCTGCATCCAGGAAAGTCCTCCTTCTCCTCTTCCGCAGGAGTCCGCGGCTCGGTGGGCAGCGTTTCCAGGGAGGTCTCCGCCTCAAAGGCGGAGAGCAGGCTCTCGAGGTGCAGCATCCAGGGCGGGTCGAGGCCTGCTGAAGTGGACACAGCCTCCAGGGGCTCCTGTGGCTCATGTCCTTTGAGCTGGGGCAGTTTCTGAGCCGAGTTCCAGCCCCGCCTGTTGTTTGTGGAGTCCCTTGCCCCAAGTCCCGTGTCCTCCAGGGCAGGTGTGGGAGGTTTCCTCACCTTCCTCCTCCTGGGCGGTTGGTCGTAGCAGAGGGCCTGCTCAAAGCTCAGGGCGGCCGGCACCCCAGTGCTGCCCATGGCTCTGGCGAGCTCGCCAGCATGCCTAGACAGCTCGAGATTCCCCGCCCGAGCCTCCAGGTTGCCAGGGGGCTTCTCCTGGAGCTTGGGGGCCAGGTCTGCTGCCCCCTGTCCTGAGTCTAAGCGTCCTGGAGCGTGACCGGGCGCAGTCCTGGGGTGCTTCTTCCTCGGGTCTCCTGGGTCTGGACTCCTCCGAGGACCCTGGAGCTCTGTCCCCTGCACCTCCTCCTCCTGGAGGGCATCCCGGGGGCGCTTCCGGGAAAGGCTCTCCCCGACGTCCCGCGGGGCCGGTCCTGGGTCACCGCCCTGGAGTGCCAGCTGCTTCCACCGGGCCGCCAGATCCCGGGCGAGGCCGCCCAAGCGCTGGTCCCGGCGCAGTCTCTTCACCGTCTTCCTGATGCGCGTCTCCGCCAGGATGTCCGCCGTCACAGGCAGGGCGGAGAGCCTCTCCAAGTACATGTGCAGTTTCCTGGGGTCGGTCTTGGTGGCCAGGCGCGCCTGCAGCTTCTCCACCTCCCGCAGCGTCCCACTCGGGGCCATGGTCCCTCCAGCCGCAGGGGCGGGCATCGCTCCCGGACCACCTTTGCGGTGCTCACTCGCTGGTTCTCGCGGGCCAAGGCTGAGCGGGCTGCAAGTTTGGACTCCCACACCAGAGCGAGCTCTCTGGTGCGCTCTCCAACACGAATGAATCCCCAGGTGGGGTCCTGGCCTTATAAACCCTCCCAGCGTTGTGGCTGTGGACACACCCTGACACCCTCAGGGTGGCTGGGCTGCCCCACCCAGCCACTGATTGAGTTAGCAAGACACAATCATCGGGGCCCAGGTCAGATTGAGCCTTGGTCGCCAGGGTGGGCTGTCTTCAATTCAGTCTCAACACTACCCAACCCAACCCAACCTAACGAGTCTTGCTGTGGCGTCCGGATCCACCATTCCATATTACCGAACTGACCACTCATGGATTGAAAATCTTAGAGAAATATAACAAAGTGACAATAAAAATAACATCATGTAAAACAATAAACAATAATAACGGTTTACACAGCATCTCCAGTGTGTGAGTCGACTTCACAGGGTTCGGGGTTTGCCTTACTTTACCATATTGCCAAAATAAAATAGAATGCATATGAAAGGAAAGCATAAAATGTGTTGGAAATTGAACCCATTAGATCCCTTTGGGCGAATCTAGTCATGATATGGAAGAAAAGGCTGATGAATATTTCACTGCAAAATGTGTCTGTGAAAATGGAGCTGTAGTCTTTGGCCTGGTGGTCAGGAGGAGGAAAGCCCTGTGTCCCGGCAAGGTTGTAAAGGTGGGCAAGTCAAGTCAACATCAACTGTCATGGGAGGTACATTTGGTTCCTGGAAAGGAAAATTGGAAAAGTCTGTAAGTGGGTTAACCCAAAGGATAGATCTATCTATAGGAATGATTCCGTTTTTCAAATGCACACGCGTAAAACAGATGTAAACTTCAACATAAACTTTGTTTCCCAACATAAGCTCTGTCAAGTTCAAGATGCTTCAGTGAGTGATGATCCCAGCCATTCAGCTCATTCCTAGAGGTGGGAGGGCCCTGGGAACTTAAATGTGTTAATGTGATCTTTTTCTACACTGTTAGCTGAAGAAAAATAGGTGCCCTTTCTGGACTTGTTAGATTAGGAATCAAGGAGAAGTCAAAACAGGCCAAATCAGGACTGTCAGTAGGATGCCTAAGGATTGTCAATGAAACTCTTGCAAAACTGCCCTTTCCTCAAGAGAGTAGTGAGCCAGGGGTGTGTGGTGGGAGAGAAGAAATCCCTGCTGCAGCTCTGTTGGGTGGTTTCCTGCTCAAACTTTGGTTACCATTCTCAAAACACTCTCAGAGTAAAAAGCAAGTGTTGTTCTTTGGTTCTCTGGAGACTCAATCCCTCTAGAAAGGAAATCCCTCTAGAAAATCAATCCCTCTAGAAAGAAGATCATGGTAGAAAATTACTCCCTTCAGGAAGTCAAATCCTCTGGAAAAGAAATCCCCAAAATATTTCTAAAACTACTGCCTGGCCTCTATCTTTTGCTGGTTCCCTTTTGCTTGAATGGACCTGGTCCCCTCTGGGATTCCCTACTCTGACCATGCTCTGTCTTCATCATCCTACTGTGAAATTTGTGTTCCCTCTCTTCACTGATTTGTGAAGAAATGCTTCAGCCACTCAATCTCGCATATTTAACATTCTCACAGGGAACTCTCCTCATGTCTGTAGCTGTTCTGGAAGCCATGGTTCTGTTACTCATTATTTGGCACGTTTTTCAAGTTCAGTTTTTTGGGGAGTGTTGTGTGAGCTGGAGTGGTTGTGCCAATGTCTGTGATGCTGGCTATTGTTGCTGCTGTGAATCAGTCATCCTTTTAACGAGATCACAAACTGGTGAATTTTTTCCTGAGATGAATGTGACTCACCTGCCACTGAAGGCTTCCTATTCAACATTGTCTTTTTCTTCTTAAATTAGGTCATCTATCTGTAAATAGGTGATTTCTTTGGGGAAATGTCCCCCATGAACATTTGTGCAACGTCACTGATTGCATAATATTCCCATAAGTCTCACCACAAATTTTTTAAATGATGATACTGTCCATTCAGACCATTTCTAGAGAATGGAGGAACTTTGGTATTTAACAGTGTCAGTGTTGTCTTTTTTACATCATTACCTAAAGAAAAAATGGGCATCCTTTCCAGTTATTTTAAGATTAGAAAACAAAAAGAAGTGAAACAAGGCAAATCAGGACTGTCAGGAGTTGCCTAGGGATGTGCCATCGAAACTCTTGTTTTATTCCAATCCACAGAAATGTATCTTCATCTAAATTGAAGCACTTTGTTAACAGCAAGTGTCTTTGTCTAACAACAATATGTCCTTTGAACCTGCAGTCCCTCAACTTTTTGGCATCAGGAACTGTTTCTGTGGATGGGCAGTCAGACTCATAAGGAGTACACCACCTAGATCCCTCGCATGTGCAGTTCACAAGAAGTTTTATGCTCCTTTCAGACTCTAATGCCACAGTTGATCTGACAGAAGGTGGAGCTACACTGGCCTGTCACTCACCTGCTACTGTGTGACCTGGTTTCTAACAGTCCATTAACAAGTACCAATCCTGTTCATGGCAAAGGAGTTGAGGACACTTGCTTTAAAGTACTTATATCCATCCAGGATGACCTCCTTAGACCTTCTCTCTACAATAATTCAAAAGCATAGTTCGGTGTGGTGGCACACACCTGTAGTCCCATCTACTTGGGGAGCCTGAGACC